>NW_015505833.1:763327-764136 GCF_001515645.1 Sinocyclocheilus grahami
ATTCCGCAGTGTAACAGAAACTATTATAAACTCCCAGGACGGGTTTTTGGGCCGTTTCGATGTCCGATGGATGAAGTGACCCGTCGGCCTGGGCTTGATATCTTCCATTGTTTCTGCAGGAGCTTCTTTGACCTTCAGCGTTGATCTTTGGCCATTGTCGCTCTCTCTTCTGGTCTTTCTCTTCATCTCTATAGCTAAATCTGCACCTTTGTGGTTGTCTTTAGTCTTTGTTTTTGCCAAATGTTTGACAGCTCGGTGTGATCGGTGAAGAAAAAGGTCACAGAGAACTACGCCGAGGAACAGAAGGACCTCAGACTTCATCACACGTCTCTGAAGTGGAAACCCGTGCACTGTCCTTCAAACCGCAGCGGTGACATTCGTTTGATCCACAGCACTTTGAACTCATTGTCAGCCGCGCCGCTTTGCTCTCTCAGACACTCTCTTGTGCGTAAATGTGCTCGCACATGAGCGGAGAGCAGTTCATGCCGCTGTAGAGTTGGATTGGACTGTGTGAGGAGAGACATGTAATGATCATCGTCTGATTTCATAGTTTTTGACAAACTTGCAGCTGTAGTTTGAGAGCAAACACACAGTGGAGTTGTGAGTTGCATGATGCTTTCTCATGTGCAGAGCAATTAAATATACAAAAAAAAGAGGCTATTAGGATTTTTCCTCCCATTTTATGTGCACATTATTTAAAAGTTTGGGGTCACTTCTGCTCACCAAGGCTGCATTTATATTATTAAAAATACTGCGAAAAATTTTAAATAGTATTACAGTTTAAAACAGCTGTTTTCTGTGTGAATCTC
>NW_015505833.1:764146-764480 GCF_001515645.1 Sinocyclocheilus grahami
GATGATGTCATGAAGGAACTGGCTTTGTTAGTTAAAGTCAGAGCCATAGAAAGAGAGAGTTGCGTCAACGGAAGTCAAAAAACGCTTGATCGTCACGTGATTCATGTAGACTTCAAATAGTTCCAGGAAGTTCTTTGGCGCGCAATTCAAATTGATAGAGTAGCGAGACATAACTGCGATTTTTGGTCATTTGTAATAAGTAAATACACTGATTTGCAATATTTATATAATATACAGACTTCAGCATGTTTTATGAGTATGTAGTTACAGTAATGTTGTTTTTAAAACATAAAAAAATCGCTAATATTTGAGGATTAGTGTGATCAAGCATTAC
>NW_015505833.1:765932-767108 GCF_001515645.1 Sinocyclocheilus grahami
TTTTATTTTATTTTATTTTATTCTAAACTTTAAGGAATGTGCCTCTACAGAAACTTTCACAAATGAGAAGTGATCACTGCAACAAAAAAAATAAAATAAATAAATGCCTCCCCTAATGTTTAACAGTTCTACTAAAAGACATCAGCATATGAGATCAAACGAATGTCTGAAAGGACAATGCTGACAAAATATGGGGTTTCTCAGGTGATATGTGGCCCATTTCTTTCAGCAGACAGTGAGGTGAGAGACCGATTCGCCAAACCCCTCCAGTTTCACCGGTGTGTCCTTGATATCAGTCTTATGATAGAGTCAGATCCCCTCTCCACCATCCGAAGCGTGCCGAACCTCAGACTCACTTCCGCTGAGAGGAAACAGATCCTCCGTCTGCAGACGCTACAGTCTTCTGGATGGAGCTTTTTACAGAAAATGCTTGTCCTAATACTGTAGATTGTTTGTGTTAACTTCCACACAGAAATGGTATTTTCTCATTTATTTATGGACATTGATTTATAGACTTAAAACATTCAAAATTAAATTAAATTAAATTTGTTTTAATGTCTTTCCACATTCTCAGCTTTAATGAAACTCAATGAAACACACAAATTCATCTTTACATCTGTACATTAGCACATGCTGACGCTCCTGGCGCTGATGAGTCTCACACCGTCCCCTTCAGCATGTCACTCTTATGTGTGCTTTGGTTTTCCTTGGAATGTCTGGACAAAAGGTGGTCGTGTGCATTGAAATCCTGCTGGCCGGCTGGGGTCATGTAGCCCGATACTGAACTTCCCTTGGCTTTGTGCGATCTTAATTGTCTGTCATTTGTGTCTGCAGACGCGGCTGCGGTCGGCCGGAGTAAGGCCTATGGAGACTTGAGGTGAAGCAGCACCCTCACTTTCATCACGGGATCGGTTTCCAGCCGGGGTTTGTGTTACGTGCCTCATAAAAGTAGCTCTTGTTTCAGCATCACCCCGCTTTGTCTGGGGACCCAGCTAATCTGTCAAGCTGAGCTCGCAGGCAAATTCTTCTGCAGCGTAACAGAAACTGTTAGAAACTCTCAGGATGGGCTTTTTGGGCTGTTTTGACATCTGAAATGACCTGTTGGCGATGACCGCCGGCCTGAGCTCCATATCTTCCAGCGTTTCTCCAGGGACTGCTTTAACCTTCGGCACTGAT
>NW_015505833.1:768469-769440 GCF_001515645.1 Sinocyclocheilus grahami
AAATATTTTGTAACATTGTAAATGTCTCTACTGCCACTTTTGATCAATTTAATGCATCCTTGATGAATTAAAATATCAATTTCTTAAAAAAAATAAAATAAATAATAATAATAATACATTGCACGGTAGTGTACAAATTTAAAATGTATTTTTCTTCCAGGGAAACAGACTGATAAAATGATGCGAAATCTTGTGCTCATTTGCATATCCAGATATTTGTCCAATCACAAGCTCTCTAGAAGAAAGAGTATTCTGTCTGCTTCTGACCAGCGACAAAATGAGCACATGACTGTGACAGAAAGCTAAAGGTTATTGGCTACAAGCCTTTCGATATGCTCAACGGGAAATATATCAGCACAAGAAAGAAATGACTTTATATGAGGGACTAGATGAAGCAAACATGATCAATGAACAAAAACCCAGTGCATGTGATGGGAACGGCTGATACTGACTGATCTGAAGAGTTTGATGAGACCTCAGCAAATATGGAGTTCATCAGTCTTTCTATCAGCACCAGCATTATTTGTTCTCTCTTCACCAATCACTAATTACGATTGGGATGCTTTCAATTATCTAGAAGGAGTGGTGACAAATCGCAGACTCCATGTCGTCTTCCTATTACACGCCTGCTCTGTCCTGCTGATGACCTTCTAAATAAAGAAGACAGAGAGACGAGTAAAGAGTCCTGGGGCAACGTTGCACCTACATGTCTACTAACTCAGAAAAAGTCAGACAGTGACAATGAATGCTGAAGTGTTCATGACTTTCTCGTTTTCTCTTTCAAAGCCGTCTGACGTGAAGCATTCGTCAGGTGGATCAGTGAAACTCCCCGTGGAAGTGAGAGTAATAGAAATCATTTGTTCAGCTGCTGTTGGGAGACGATGCAACACAAGCACACTGGATGCTGAAAAATGTGCATTGAGTAATGTGTAGTTATTTCCATATTTACTCAGTGAAGCAATTCAACTGAC
>NW_015505833.1:770949-772278 GCF_001515645.1 Sinocyclocheilus grahami
TTTTTTTTTACCTGTGTATTTGACAAGTATTCTAGCAAAATCAAAACTAAAGTATATATTTACAAGAATATAGCATCTAAGAAATAAGTGAGAAAATAAGATTTAAATAAGGAGATAAATAAATATGAATGAATGATTTCAGCTAAGGTCACTATAATGAAGGCAGATGTTACAGTAACAGAGTGCATGTGCAGATTAGAGCTGCTATGTCATGAATGGATGAGGTTAGTTTCTACATCCTGAGACCAAACACCTATAAACACGTTATTATTAAACATCCATGCGATCGCTGGAGCTCGTGAAGCACATTCACTGCATGTGAACCGTCACACTATGTTTGTTAGTCAACTCAAATAGAGAGGGAATTTCAATTCAAACTGGGTCAGGTCTCTTGCTGCCTGCAAATAAAAAAAAAAGACAAAAAAGGCAAGAAAAGAAGGCAGAAACCTCCCAGGGGGACGGAGAGATTACCCCAAACGATTGAATTAGCTTGGCAGCTATAGGGGGTGGAGGGAGGCGGGAATGCTAGAAACTAATGGTAAATAACAAGCTTTTGACAATTCCTCTGCTCTGCTCTCGGAGGGGAGGGCGGCGGAGGAATGCCGGAGACGGGACCTTTCCCCTCCGCTGTGTTCCTCCAACAAACAGTGTCAATGAGATGGCATCCTACCTCACACAGATTTGCATGCTTGTCACTGGACTGAAAGCCAGTTTAAAGGTACATCCTTTATGTGCCAGAAAAAGGATTAAATGCATCCCCACAAAGAGGCTTTGGTTTCTCGCAAACACATGAGAAGACTGGCCAGGACTGGAAGTTAAATCTACACCTCGCACTTCTTCAAATGCATTTTGCTTTCTGTTTTATTTTTTGTTTTGTTCTGTCTCGCAAGAGTCTATTGCAAAGAACACTTTTCTGTTTTCTCTCTGAAAGGAGACATACGAGAACTGTTAAAATAGCAACAAGCAAAGTAGTGATAACGTCTGGCCCGCGGTGTTCAGATTGCTTTTGAAATGTAAAAATTAGGAGAATGAAGTTAATTTAAAACACTTACTACCCAATAATTAACATGTTAAATGAAGAAACAGCTAAAAACCTGCTAGAAATAATTATATATATATATATACACTCATATATACAGTATGTGTGTGTGTGTGTGATTTACAGCCTATTTATAATTGTATTTAGAATTATCAACTTTTAGAAGCCACAATTTAATATATATTTCATAATACAGTATATAAATACATGTTTTATTCAGCTTTGGCTATGTTGTTCCAATTTAGCAGATATATATATACAGTGGGTACGGAAAGTATTCAGACCCCCTT
>NW_015505833.1:773680-775410 GCF_001515645.1 Sinocyclocheilus grahami
ATTTAAGGGGGTCTGAATACTTTCCGTACCCACTGTAGATATATAACATTACTTTATTTAGCTAAATTTATATACTAAACAAACAAATAATTAAATAACCTTCCTAACTACCTTTTGGACATTTATAGTACAGGTTATGTTTATATATATATATAAAAAATAAGCAAATAGCTATCCAAACCATAATACACAAGTGCTTGCTTCAGTTCAATATGATGAATTAACAAGTGAGGGTGTTTAATAAGTGAGGTATGTAACCTCTGTGAATTCCTGACCACACACCTGTCTGCCATTGGTCAGCCAAACTGATGGTCCCGCCCCAAACTCACATTCAGTGCCGCTGTATCTCGCTGCTCGTGATGATCAAACAAACTGCACTTTTAGCATCAGAAATAATTATACGCATCACCTTTAAATCTACATGGTGTTTACAGCAAATTCAGACAAACAATCATGTAATCAGCGTGCAGTCAGAGGAGTATTTGCTCTTTCAGCATGTGTTTTTCACACATGTGATGATATGTACTACATATGAGTCTGAGGGAAGGACACAAACCTCAGTAAGAAGTATTTCAGGAAACACTGTGTAAACCAGCATCCTGATCAGACCGGTCTTCACAGAAGCTCTGAACGGATCCGGGTCTGTGTGGTTGAGCTGGAGCCCAGATGAACCGTGAGGGTGGCAGATCAGATCAGATCAGTGCAGAAGGACCTGCGTCTGACCTCTCCAAAACTCCTTCAAGCGTGCTGTAGATGGCACACATGTGGGCCATAGATCACGCTCTCGCGTCCCTTCATTCCAGCACATGGAGGCCGGTTTGTTTTTAATCATTCAGCCCATTAGCAACTGCTCAGAGAGAGAGAGAGAGAGAGAGGCTGCTGCTTTGTTGTGGAGATATGAAGACAGCAGATGAATGATCACTGGCACAGGAAGGAGAAACAGGACGGAGAGCAGCCCAAAAGAAGCAGTCCGATTCTTCTGTGAGTTTATATTCACAGCATTACTAATGAGGCGGCGTTATTAATGGACCGTACGCACAGCTCACCATCTGTAATGAACTATAATTATACATCTGCAAAAATAAGCTTAGAAATGACAATGTAACTGTAAAACATTAATTTACTAACATTAATAACATTAATTTAAGGTTTTAGAAACATTTACCATTTTTATTGATTTACTTTTTAATGATTATGACATTACAAGGCATTATAACGTCTAAAACCACATCCTCAAAACATAATTCAGTCCTTCATATGGATACAAATATATAAAAATATATATTACACTTAAAAAAACAGTATATAATATAATAGATTATATACATATAAGATTTTATAAAATATTTGTTTGTTTGATTTATAGTTTATTTTTTGTAATAATTAAATTTTTTATTAATTAATATTTATTCTTATTCTTATTCTAATTCGTATTCTTATTTAGGTAAGTCCCATTTGTTGCTAGCTAACAATGTTGAACAAAATGACTTCTTCATTAAAATAAATTTGGGCTCTCTATCGCCTCCTGTGGTCAAAACGTACGGTTTCACTTTATTTTGATGGTCCCTTTAGCACATTCTGTTGACTATAAGTAACGCTGCACCTACATGTCTACTAACTCTCGTTAGAGTGTTAGTAGAGTATTAGTAGACTGGTAGGGCTAGGGTTAGAATAAGCTGACATGCACTTGCAAAGTTACTTATAGTCAGTAGAACGTCTGTTGGGAGACC
>NW_015505833.1:775553-797245 GCF_001515645.1 Sinocyclocheilus grahami
AATAATGTTAATTAACATTATCACTGAGTGTTATGATGAAGTGTTATTGTTAACTAAGCACAGCAAAAGCACATCATGGATATTGTGTTGTGGAGTCGCTGTGACGTATTGCAGGGATCGGTCTCTCCGGTGCTGTGTCTGAACTGAATGAATCAGGAATCAGGCATAGGACAGCACTCATGTGAGTCAGGAGCATGTAGTCAGGATGCAGCGATTGGGGCCACTCTTTTACTTACACAAAGACCCGGTCTATAGGGACACCATGGGAAGCGACCTCCTCCTCCTCCATCTCTCTTGAATCCGGCCGTTCAGCCTTAGAACTGAGACATGTTGTTGAAAGTGTGTGCTTGTTTGTGTCTGGCTAACGAAAAGAGATGCACTCTAATAATGCCCTATTCTCAATTCATATGAACAAAGATTGAGAGGGCCCCTCGAGAGGGAAGCGCCGTACCGTAATGCGTCTTCGTGTAGTCGGGGGGGCCGTCATATTTCCCGAACGGAGGAGGAATCATCAAACAGTGGGATGTGCTGACATCATTATTTCATGGAAGCTTATGATGTGATTATTTGCTCTCAGACTGTAGTGAGAATGTTACAGTCCCGCAGAAGAAATAACAGTGCTGGGGTTATTTTGACAGTGTTCGGCCGAGGCTGACTGAGCCGGAGCTGTTGACTTTACTCAAATACATGCTAAATTAATTTGCCCTCCAGCAGTGACTTTACATGAGCCAATAATCAGTGTCTGTAGTTTTTGTAAATATTCAAAACAAATTCCATCATTGAACACGATATGTTTTTATATACACACCAGCAAATATAATAAACCGCTGGCCTGAGTTTTAAGTCGACATGAGTATGAGTTCATGCACAGAGAGTTTTCCCAGCCAAACTTGATTTAGGTTTGTGAAAAAGAAGTGCACTTAATTGTACTGAATGTGCATTTGTAGTGTACTTCACATTTTGAAAGTATATTGTTTAAAAAACTGTTCTTGCAGACAACATAAGATTAATGAAATAAAAGGCCACTTCAAGAGACACGTCCATGACTGTTTCTAAACACACTTAAGTGTTCATTTTAAAGTTAAATGATTTAATTTAAAGTACATTTGAAAGCATTATGTTTTAATAATCTAAAGTTTTAACGACTAATGTGTTGACTAACATACTAAATAACGTGTAAAGTACTTGCTTATCATTTTAATTCAGCTGAGTGTGTCATTCAAAATTGAAAGTAATTATATTTTAATTGTTCTAAATTGCGACTTCATCATTACCAACATGTAATGACAAATATATTTAAATTCGAGACATGCAAGTTTCACTATAAATTATTTTTAAGTGTAATTTAGTTTATCATAAATGCTTGTGGGACACTTTAAGCATATTTCAAAGACAATAGAAGTAGTTCAAATGACGCAAATCATTCTGGCACAATGTAACCCATTTCGAAGACTTATTCTAAATATTCATCTAATCAAATGCTCTCCTGCCTCTGGATAGCAATGGCAAGTAGAAAATCACGGTTCACAACTGTGACAGAAGACATATTATAAAAAAAAAGACATAGCCTTCCATATGTCCCATCACAAACTTCCTGTTTCAGCAGGAAATACATCATCACACGAAAGAAAAGTGAGCACAATTTAAGGTAAGTAAATAAGGTGAACAATCATGCGAAAGCAACCATGCATTTTCAAATTAAATATATTAGATAGATAAAGCAAATAAAGACTAGACAAACACGTAATTAAGTCTAACAGTAGTTTAAATAAGCACACTTTGGGAAGTGTAAAATAAGAACCCTATATTTGGAGTGGTGGTTTACCTAAACGAGTTAATGTGTGACATTAGAGACCGCAGTAAGATGACACGCTACACGCTTAACGAGTCAAACACATGTTCTGAATCTGTGACTGCTGGCAGACTTCACAGGCTAGTCTAACCCGACGGAGTGATTCTCCAGTTTATAACTGAAGGAATGGAGAAAGGCTACAAACCACAAGGGGGCCCAAAGAAAAATAAATCTAGGGTTTCCCATTTCTGACACATGTAGAGGTAGTATGTGAGCGTTTAAATCACACGGCTTGTTGGAAAGGCTTGTGTATTTACCCAGAGTTTGCCGTCTCTCTCCGCAGAGGTCATTACGTGGAGGCATGGCTTCTCTCAGTGTTTGCACTGACTGATGTTGTCCAGCATGTGTGCGTGAAACCGAGCCTGTCCAGCCTTGTTTGGGAGAAAGAGCTAATCAATTGTGGAACTGATATGCAGCTAAAACAAATTAGACTTCAAACTAATTCAAATATTCTTTGAGAGATGGATGCGGGACATAGCATATGCTGCGTTTCACTGAGCACGTCCTGAAAGAGAGGCCTGCAGAATGTAAACTTCATGGCTGTGTTCGAATGATGCCAATATTTGGAAGTTTTGAAAGCCTTTCCTGGTATTAAAAATAAAATAAAATAAAATGTTTTTTTTAATTGCTGTCAGAAGCTATTTTTCTACTGTAAAAGTCACTCTAGAAATGAACACAGGATGTGTTGTATTTTTCTTTATATACTTTTATTGGAGTATGTGTGTATCATATCCAGGAAATAAGCATACCTAAAGAACAATGCAATGCATTTTGTTTTCAATAATATATCTCAAGCATGTTTATGTACATGTATTTTAAAGCATTGACATCCTTGACTCATTTTATAGTATATATAAAATATAGTGTGTGTGTGTGTGTGTGTGTGTGTGTGTGTGTATATACCACGGGTAAAGTTTTTAATGCACTGTAAAAATAAATGAATAAATAAATACATACATAATTACAAAAAATAAATAAAAAAAGATTGTTTAAGGTTGCAAAGAAAACAAATATTATTGTAGTAGGATTTACAAGACAATATTTCAGTCATTCTACTTCAAAATTGAATGTTTAATTCAATGTGTTACGTGCAAGTTATTTGTGAAATTTCTGAGTGAACATCATTTCTATGCCATTTTTTTTTTCAATCCGTTCACTATTATTTTTATTATTCTAATAATCATTATAATTAATGGTTCATATCCAGCTAAACTTCTTTATGACCTTTCCTTCACTCTCAATTACATGGCACAGCCACTTATTTTCATTTACAAATCCACAAAGATGATCCAACTGGATGCGGAGCAAGTTCCAGCCTGTGGCAGTTTCCAGCACGATTAGCTAAACCTCCGAATGAAAACAGGGCCAGTCATTTCTGAACTCCTGTTCAAACTTTTGGTGAGATTAGAGTTGAGAAACGTTCTTCCAAAAGTCCTCCTACAAGCCAAATATTGTGCGTTGATAATTGCTCATGCCACGCCTTTGGTAGCACCGTAATCACTACAAGCTACTGAGGGTTTTTCCGAACTAATGTTTACAGTTGTTTTGGAGTGGACAAAGAAGGCACCCAGAGGACAGCAGGGTGTGTGTCTCTTCTCTGCAGATTGTGGTTAACCAGGTCTCATCTGGAGACCTTATGCTTGGCTCATCTCACTCCGGTCCCCTTGTCTTTCCCCCTTCTGATATTGTCTAAATTCCACATCAGCTATCTCTGGCTGAACATGTCATCCACTGGTATGTGCTGATGGTTTGCTTTTATGAGGCTTTCATGTGTGCAGTGTGTGCAGTAATTGCTGGATGGGATGTACTCATAATAAATCAATTTGTCATATAAGGAGAATTTGCTGAGTGGAAGGGTTCACGGACAGGTTTGTAGCCTGGTTCCCTGACTGTCGTGTCCCACCCTGCGCGACTGGGCCGCTGCCATCGATTGCACTACTGTGTGGCGTGAAGCTCTGCGTTTTTACAGCGATCGCTTTGTGATTTTTTGGTGCATCTGCAGTTTGAAAGACTTCATGCTGAACTAAAGCTTTGTTAGTCAATGATTGCACAATTATGTGTGCATCCCAAAAATATTTTTGATATATGTGACCCTGGACCACAGAACCAGTCTCAAGTCGCTGGGGTATATTTGTAGCAATAGCCAAAAAAACATTGTATGGGTCAAAATTATCGATTTTACTTTTATGCCAAAAATCATTAGGATATTTAGTAAAGATCATGTTCCATGAAGATATTTTGTAAATGTCCTACTGTAAATATATCAAAACGTAATGTTTGATTAGTAATATGCATTGCTAAGAATTTGGACAACTTTAAAGGCGATTTTCTCAATATTTCGATTTTTTTTTTGCACCCGCAGATTTCGGATTTTCAAATAGTTGTATCTCAGCCAAATTGTCCTATCATAACAAACCATACATCAACGGAGAGCTTATTTATTCAGCTTTAAGATTATGTATAAATCTCACTTTCAAAAAAATGACCCTTATGACTGGTTTTGTGGTCCAGGGTCACATATTTGCTGCAATACTTTCCTCCAACCCCAGGGTTGTCAAATGGCTTTAAAAAAAGGTTCAAATCAAGGTTTGCAGCCAATTACATTGCTTGCTCGGTATTTCAATAGTCTGGTTAAATGTTTGCTGTAAGTTCCTCTGAAACCCTCTACCTCCCCCAGCACCACCTGTCTTGATCTGGATTGTTTTATTATTACACTAAGGGTACATTTTCATGACAATGATGTAACAAAAATGGAAAATATTTCCATTGAAAAGTTTCATTAGAGATGACAACATTGTGAAAACGACCCCCATTCACACGAAACTGCATAAAAATGACTAAAAATGCTGCAGTATTCATGCCAGCTCAGTAGTTGGCGATGTTGCTTTGTAAAGAAACACTACGGACCTGCGCACATACATGTGCCCTGAACATGTAATATTCATTCACATGACGTCAACATTTTCCCAAATTCGTGTCTTCGTAGTTTACACAGAGACAATAATGGTATCATTTTCAAAAACTTGCTCTTTGAACCCCGTTTTTAAACATTTGGGTTTTCAGGCCACCAAAATACCGTTGTCATGTAAATGAATGGCCAAAATGCATAAAAAGTTTTTAATTTTTAATTGTGTAAAATGTGTACATGTGTAATGTATGCACCAAAATTGTAAAAAAAAAATTTTTAAATAGCAATAGTGCAACTTTATTATCAAAGATAATTCTGTGCATTAAAGCTTGTGTTCTTTCTCTAATTGTTGGTTTGCAGCTATTGGGTTGCAATCCAAAAATGGTTTTCTCTTTCGAATGGTTTGCATGAACACAGGGGGAAAACAAAAATAAATGCAAAAGTCAAAAGCCATTTGTGCCATTTGTTTGTTCAAAGTGCACTTTATTTTTGGTGTAAATTAGACAGACGTCAACATGGACAGACAAATTTGATCAAATTCTCCACTGATTTCGAGCACCTCTCAACACAGAGACCCAGTACAGTGTTTGATTATGCCGAGGGTCAGGTAAACACCGACGGCTTTACCCACAATCCACCCTGATGCTAAGTCAAAACAGAGCACAGAGGAAATCACATCCTCCCATACTGTGTCACACCAGGGCAGAAACTACATTAGCAGAGGAGAAAGAGAAGAGGAGGAGGAGGACGGGGGTGAAGGGATTGGGGGGTGGGGTGCTTTTATTCTGTAACACAACAGAGGACTCAGGCTGATACTCAATCGGAACAGGCCTGTATTTTCTTCGCAAGGTCAGAGAGGGCAGCGTTTGGAGTGAATTGCAGAAACGGGGAGGGTGCTGGATAAACCTTTGCTTTCCCCAGCCGTGCTGGGATTAGACGAGGACAGGTACAGCACACGTTAGAGCCAGCCAATTAACACCGTCAGCAGCAGCGGCCATAAAGAAAGGCTCCCGCTACGGTGTGAGTCGCACGCTTCCACTCGGCTTTCTTCAACGCTGGCCGAGCAGCACACAGCTGTTAAACTGGCAGGTTTTTAAGCATTGCTGATGGGCGCAGGAGCTCCTAAAGATTTCTCAGCAGTGCTTCCTGAGGAGAGATGGAGGGTAAGCAATCAATGTGCCAGACCTTACAATGCCTCAATGGATGGCAGATAGCGGCTCTGGACCCCCCATCCCCGGCCCCAGCCCTCGTTTTTTTTTAAGAGTGAGAAGTGACTGATATTGATGTCAGGCCTGCACACAACAGGCTGGAATGGCCTGCTGGGAAGACTTGGAAGTTGGGTTGACTTCTTCATCCAATCCTTCGCTCCCCTGCCTGCCACACACCAACTGCTGGCATTTCAACAGCTTTGATACATATTTTAAAGGCTTCGCTGCATCAGAACCATACTAATCTTAGTTAAAAGGGGCGGCGCTCTACACAGATTGCAGTGTGGTGGCCCACTGACTCTTGATGGAAATCTTTGGGAAGCAGAGTCCTGTGATCTGGGCGAGGACGGACAACCTTTCATTTTTTCAGTTTTAATGTGGTCAAATGTACACTTGATGGTGGTGGACAAAGCGGGCCCGTGCCCCCTCTGACTCTTGAGCCAACTGGATTTTGAAAGCATCTTCCAAAAAAAAAACAATATATGCAATATCTATATATGTTTCTTTATTAATTACACACTTCACCTTTTAGTTGCACTGTTAGTATAGGTATTTTTTTTCACCATTCGTTTGCTCTAAATTGAAAATTATTTCATATAACTATATCATTATCTTTGCTTATTTTCTGTGAAAAACAAAAGGAGTTAATTTTTAAAAAAGTGAAAGATGCTATTTTCCATATTCAGTTGCAAATTTGCTTAGTCTATATATATACTGTACATATAATTTATTTATTTATTTATGCTAGTCTGCTGCTGAGGCCTCTTACAAAACTGTATAATTAAAATTTTTTATAATAAAATAAATGCATTTTTAAAAAATTATAAAAGGTCTGTGATGCTACTGGTACTGGTATATGACTAGATTACACAGCATGCAGTATTAAAAATGACTCAAAATATATTCTGACAATGTAAAGAGAAACTCAAATGAATCTATATTATGCCCACTTACAGGCTGAGAAAGAGAGTATGGATACACGCATCCTCGCTTGATAAGAGTGATGAATGCAGATCCGTGAAAATCCATCTCAGCGTTTTACAGTCGTGATGATGCATGGTTTGTTTTTCACATAATAGTGTTATTGGAGGTGATCGGTGTCAAGATGTTCTTTTATAATTCCCTCGGCTCAACACTGTCCCGGTCGCTGCTTTACACAGAAGGTAAAAATAAGTAACAATAGGTTGACTTATTGTGTCGTGTCCTTTATCTTCTGTGGGCCGTTTTAGAATTGTACCCCGGCTTGGCGTTCAAAGTAATGTCTTACTGTTTATTAAACCATCACCCCAACCCATCCACCGCTTTCTTTCCCAAACCTCACAGTTTATTGTTGCCAGGGTACTGAGATATACATCTGATCATTTCCTCATTCTCAGCAAATCTCTGACATTAGTGGCATTCGTGTCAGTGTACGTGTAAATCTTCTTCTATCTGCAGGACGAGCCACACAATATGACTCACACTAAGTGACTGCTCGGCTATTATTGGTGCAGAACTGATAGTGAGTCAAAAAAGAGACGGATAAAGAAAGGCGAGGAGAGTTGACCACATGCTGGACAATATTGGTGACAGATGTGGCCACCAGATCACAGTGAAACCAGGATGGCATTTCCTCAGGATGAGACTATATATTTTTTAAACTTTGATGTGAGAGCTCTCCAGAAATATGGAGGATTTTGCATGCATCTGATCTGGCGGCATCAATCGTGGGGATAAACTGAAAAGTGAACCTTGCATTATTGGCTTTGAGGGTTGCGACAGTGATTAGCCTTATTCATTGTAGAGATATTTCAGTCACATTCCTCCTGTCCTTGGTTCAACTAGTGGTGCTTCCCAATGCAGAAAAACTCGTTATGATGCTAGTGTGTCATGGGGAGTTGCCAGGTAATGCT
Organism: Sinocyclocheilus grahami; assembly: GCF_001515645.1. Lineage (NCBI taxonomy): Eukaryota > Metazoa > Chordata > Actinopteri > Cypriniformes > Cyprinidae > Sinocyclocheilus > Sinocyclocheilus grahami. Next base: position 783,414 of record NW_015505833.1, read on the forward strand.
ATGTGGTTGCAAAGGTGTTCCTAAGTGGTTTTTAGCTTGTTGCTATGCCTTTGCTAGGATCTGTAGATAAGGCCTGGGTCGATCAATGTGCATCTGTGGGATTTTTTCACTTGTTTTCTGATCCGTGAAGTGCTGATGCACTGAAGTGGTGCATCTAATCACATAGTAAAGTAGCAGGACACCTTTCATCAACAACACACATGACATTGAGGATCACTGCAGGATGAAGTTGAACACTTAGGCTTGCAAATTAAAAACAAACAAACAGAAAAAGTCCAATAGTTGCAGTAATGAGATCACCCACTTGTTCTGAAAGTATGTTTTCCATTCATTTGTCCCAAAGGGATTTAAAAAACAAAACAAATCTTCATTTAAGAGTAACAAGCCATGAACTAACCCAAAGAGCAACAAGGTAAATCACAGCATTACAAACTGAATGAAGCAAAAAGTGTTTGCAAATCAGACAGAAAGACAAAGATACAAGACTGTGATCTTGACAGCTTTCGTGAGGGAAAGAACTACAATCCCACGAAGCATTGCCAATGGCATTATTGAATTAAAAACCATGGAGAAATGTAAAACTATTCATTCAAATAAGTTGATTATGTATATAGAAACATTGTATTATACAATATATTATACATATATTGGGATACTGAGTCATTTGTGGTGATTCAGTGGGCGTTATGTGCGATTCGCTGGTTTTGATTCCCTAATTGGTGGAGATGTTTTGCAGAATTATGGGTAATGTAGTTTTTCACCAGAAATTATTCTGTTAAACACAATTAAGTCGAAATAATGTGAAATGATGGCTTTGATAAAAGCATGTAACAACCTCATCGCTCAAAGTGTGTCTGTCTTTAAATTCAATTCCCTTACTTAAGTTACTTTTAAAAGTGATGCATTACAATATTGCGTTACTCCATAAAAAAGTAACTAATTGTGTTACTTAGTTACTTTTTATGGAAAGTAATGCGTTACGTTACTTTTGCGTTACTTTTTAATTCGGGACAGGGCTTGCTTGTTTGTTTTTAAAATAAAAAAGTTATATTTTTGGCAAATATAAAAGCCTTTCACACCAAAAGTGAAATGAATAAGCCTCAGGCTGAAGGGAACATAAATGCACGTCTGTACAGTAGAATGCAGAAGAAGACATTTCAACACACTTCAGCAATAAACAAAGACAGAGAAATGTTCGTCTAGAGTAATTTGTGCTTATTAGTACAGTTGAACTGGATCATAGAAGCTCAGAAGCTAATAGAATGGGATTAAATACATAAAGGATATTTGTGTTGTTTAACATTTAATTATTGCAGGTTTGCGTCATATTCTGAGTTGCATTACTTTTATTCATTTTGAGGAATACGGAATCTGTTTTGTTTTTTTTGTTTTTGTGTGAGTGAGATGAATTAATGCATATTCATATTTATTTTAGAACTACAGTAACATCTGGGGACAGGAGAGCTGCCAATCAATAAATTGGAAAAAAAAAAGTAACTTGCGTTACTTATTTGAAAAAGTAACTCAGATATTCTCTTGTAAATTAATGCGTTACTTTACTAGTTACTTGAAAAAAGTAATCTGATTACGTAACTCGCGTTACTTGTAATACGTTATCCCCAACACTGGTTATGGCATAAATCAACAGGATTTTTACTTCCGACTGTTGTGCTCTCTATACTGAAGGCAGCGTGATTGTTTAGCCGCATGCTGACATTAGTTCAGACTCAGGCTCTTGATGTGTGATTGTTCAGTGTGAACGCTGTGAGTTCTTCCCTCAGCTGAGTTAGAGTTGCCCGTGAAGCATGAGGAGTTTGTTTTGGTGTTGTGATGCCACTGAGGATGGCGTACTGTACGATCACACCCTGAATGCTAACGAGTCAGGGTTGGGCAACATCAAACACCTTCAGGTCACCGAGCCAAACAGGAATAAGGAACTGGTCGGACTCCACTGTGTCCACATTCGCTAATGTATACTCAACCATATCAGTGTTTGATCTGCTGCATCACACTAATTCATCATCCACGGCTGCTTCAAACCCCCGGCAGCCATCGCTCGGCCAATAACACGCAAGCGGACGCCAGTCTGATAACTGCGGCTTTAGATCCCGATTCGAGAAAAATCGACATGAGCCGCGATGCAGATTAGAGGAGCGATCTGATATCAGCCTCTGCGGCGCACATGTGCGGAGGGGAATAACAGAGCCGGGCCCCAGCTGCTGGGTGACACTTCACATACATCTGCACCTCTTTGTACAGACCTCTGGAATTAACCCAAACCCGCAGTGGCATCACATCAGAAAGCAGTGCAGGAAAGTCTGACTTTATTATCCGTCTCTGTAACGGCTGGGCTGTCTGCTGTTTATTAGGCGCAGCACAAGACAATAGCAGCCTCGGGGAAGGGTCAGAGAGTCTGCGTTAGGCTTTGCAGGAACAGACACTGGGAAAAGTGCATTATAAGCAGACATACAGCAGGCAACTGCCTGCCTGACATCTTTGCTACTAGTTGTATCTCACAGTGTGTGTTTGTTTATTTGATGTGTTTGCAGTTTAAAAACCCAAATCCATCCAAAGAAATCCACTTTAAATATTTCCAGAACATGTCTAAAAAACTCTTTGATGCATGACTTTCACTGCAGTGGACTGAGATTGAGAAAACAATTTAAGGGTGTGATGTTACATGACTGATGACCTTTGACCCTTCCTCATAATCGTATATGACTGTACTTTTGTTTCTAGCTTTTTGTTTATGACAACACAAATTCAACATTTCTGATGAAAGAGGTGCAATATAAAGAAATTAATAAATTATTTAAAAAAAGAAGAAGAGTGGTATGATTATATTCTTGTTTTAAAATAGAAAGAATAACTGCTAAGAATGTGTATATATTTATCCTCTTTCCTAATTTTATAATTCATGCATCAAAGGTTTTATGTCTACAGTTTATCTCAAACTATTTCTACTTGGATATTTTTTTCTTAGAATGCCAAGAAATCTGACTGCATTGTCATTTTTTCCTTGTCTATATTCAGTCTTTAAGTGGCAATAACTAAATACAAATATACTAATAATAATCATCATCATTATTATTATTACTTGTATTATTGTTGTTGAATTTTATATTATTATTATTATTTGTATATGTAAAATATTTAAACACAAAAAAACATATTTCAATTATCTAATACAAAATATTGTCTACAACACATTATATTTGTATATTTGTTTGAAGTTGTAAATAAAACAAAGATTATTTATGTTTTACAAGAATATACTATTTCAGTCTTTCTACTTTATAACAATTTTCACTCAATAAATTGCTAGTAAATTTCACAAATAAACATCTAGTAACACACTGAATTGAACATGAACATTTTAAGTAAATACTACACCATTTATTTTCCCCCAGTCTACATTATATGTATTTCAAATCTCACAATTGTCATATTATGTAAATCCACCAACACTTTTTTTTCCAGATGATTGGAAGAAGTATTTATCTGTGTGTCTGGATTTTCACTGCTGTTTTTCCACCAGCACACAGTGATTGTAAAAGCCACTAGCAGTCCTTGTCCCTTGTTGCTATTTGTTCTCTCTCTCTCTCTCTCTCTCTCTCTGTCTCTGTATCTCTCTCTGTCTCTCTCTCTCAGAGGCCCAGCCTCATCCGGTGGCATGTTCAACAGCAACCCATGGCTCCTGGGATGAAAAGACGATGACCAAGGTATCCGTCCCATCCACACTCTGTTGTTGTTTTGGAAAGCAGGAACAGCGCAGTAGTCAAACCATAACATGGTGTCTGGCCAGTGTGGACGTGAGTGACTCCTGGACTCCCCGACTCGCAGCTCCCAGCAGGGCCCAGCCATTGTTGAAGGTATTCGCCCAGTGCACTCATGAAACTAGATAAATGGATTAGTTCTTCAGAGATACTGGCGGCATCTTCAAAAAGACAACAGCGTGGGGCGGTGCTGATGGTGGGGGTGGATGAAGGGGCGCTTGTGCTGTAGAAACCAATGACCTGTTTCTGCCAAAACGACAGGACAGTGATAAACTTTCCTCGCTGTTCACCTCTCTCTCTGTGTGTGTGTGTGTGTGTTACACTGTGACAGAGACACAGGCATCATGGGAGAGAATCACTCACACTATACTGCAGCAACAGTTTCTGTGCAAGGATACAGTGCGCTGCATTATGTATTATTCCTATCGGCTGCATGGCTTTTCTGTCACCACAGCGCACACCATTATCCGTGTCTTTCAAATAAGATTATGATAATGATTTAAACGATTATCGTGATTTTTCTCTATATTCCCAGCCCTCCCGCGCTTGCATCTCGTTTTATTCTGTTAGGTGTGTTTTGGCTGTGGTTTGTCGCCCGGGGCGGGTGTGAGAGGAGCTGGAAGTGTCCGAGTAATTATGGGTTCCAGCCCCGTTTATTTCTCGTTAGATGAGTGACTGTACATCAAGCACAGAATGAGTAATTGCGTGCGCATCAGCCTCCAGCTCGAACCCCATGCTAGCTCAGGACAAAAGATAGAAATGAAACACCGGGAGCTTATTACATTTCAACCTCACCGAGCTACGAAACGAGATGAAGACGAAATAACGAGGAGAGCGCACCTGCCCGGGTTTCATCTCTCTCCATTTTTAACAAGGGAGCATTATTATTATCATTATTATTGCTATTATTATTAGCATACAATTGCATTTTGTTTAAGCGAGATTCTGGTTATCATTTTTACGTGCGCAGTATTTTTTCTTTTTATTTTCTCTCTCTCTCTCTCTTTAAAATCGGGAACGAGGATTATTAATTCAAAACGGTTAATATAGCTAGTGTTTTATATACTACTACTACTACTAATAATAATAATAGTAATAGTAATAATAGATGCAGAGCATACGTGTCTGCTGCGATTTATTTATTTATGCGAAATAATGCCGAAAATAAACTTAAAAGGTGAGCGTATATCATCAACTTTTTCGTTATTATTTTTGTAGGTTATATAATGTTACTCAGATAACAAAGGTAAAGAAATGCATTACAGTAGGCTGATATATTTTAATAAACCTAACAAAGCACCTCAGACAGAATTCGATTTTCGAGTCGCTTAAAATCATCTCTAAATGTTTTAATTCAGTCTTGCCATTTTTGTCGGAACGTTTTATTTCAATTGTGTGGACTAATCCAAACACTGTGATTGTTTTCGTGCATGGAATACGCAGGGTTTGGTATAACGTAAGCCTAACTGGAATATGATATGCTATATAATAGTGCACAACTATTCAGTATTTAAAATGGTTAAAGTTTCAGATTCAGATGCTATATTATTTTCTCGTCTGAAATGCTGTCTGTACTTTCAGGGGAAACCGATATTAAGTGATGTTTATGAATTCCTCCTGTCTGTTCCCATGTAAACCAGCTGTAATGGCTCTACTAATCTATAGAGGTCGCTGCAAGCTTTCATTTATTAGCAATTCGGCACATTCTTGTTTCCTGCATCAATAGAGTTTTGGATGGAACAAGAAATCCAGAGGGCAAGTTTAACTTAAAAACAATATATGCAGCCTTAATATGAAAAAGCCATGTACAATCATGTAGTGAAAACAGCTGAATATCAAGCCTATCACATCAGTTCGATATGAGTCACTTGTGTGTAGATGTATGCAGTCATCATTTGAACACACTTAAGTAGATATTACTTTTTTTAATTACGCCTTTGTTTATTGAGTCATTTCTATAGACTAAGTGGTTGCATTTGAATTATTTAACGCGAGAATAAATTAATTTCGCTTTCAAAAAGATAACACATCCCGTCTAACAGGGATTTATATTTTAATTTGAAACTGGATTACCATTAGGCCACGATTTAAAACGGCAATATTGTGAAACAAATAGTAATTATTAGGTTATGAGTTGTAAACAGTATGAGCGCTAGTGTCTCATGCTGATGGCGCTGAAAGCCTCAATCCACTGCCTCTGAACTGAATGTCACTCTCCTCAACTAATTAATCATTTATTATCGTATCCAGTTTTTTTTTTTTTTTCATCTGACAGATTAGATTTTAACCATTTGATTTTGTTTGCACAGGGCGTTCCCACATTATTACTTAATGATATTCCCAGCTGCTTCGGTCCATTTTCCTCCGCCAGCAGCCATCTGGTCTCTTATTAGCACCTCAATGCATTTGCAGCCAGCTCCATTTAACAATTGAATTTGAACGCTCGCGCAACATATCTGGAGATCCATCCATTCTGGGCCTCACGCAAACTAAACAACCGACAGCGTTTTCCCCTCAGCATTCGTTATCGGCGATTATTAATAATGCAATTATATTATGATGCATCTAATGATGCTAATAATAATACAATGAAAAAGACAAACCGAAACATAAATGCGGTAACTTCACTGAAACCTCTTCAGAAAACGAACCAAACCACAAAACCCGTCAAAAGAGTACTTTGGATGTGTCTATAATTTCATTTAGTTTATTAGACAAAAATATATGATTCTGAACAAACTCCGTCAACTCGCTATATACAAATGTGGGTCACCTTAAAGGAAAACACCAACACATGAAGACAAAATAAGCCTGCCAGTGTCCCACGGCAAGGAAGGGGACACAGGTGTCATTATGTACAACTCCAGCGGCGCTAATCAAACTCGGCCTTTTGTTTTAGAGTAACTGAAGGCTATGCTGAATTGATTTAGATTGCATTGTCCCTTTATGAGTGCCATCAGTCCTTTATGCGGGGCAAATGTCTTGATCACGCGGAAGAGAGGGCTGTGAGGACCCTCTGTGTCGATTCCTGCTGGTTTCTGGGGCTGTGGAGACAGACAGAGGGACATACATGTGATGTGATGGGGTCCTGTCTTCACAACAACAGCCTGAACTCATTTCACGGTTAGCCACACATATGCATGTTCCACACGTTGTAATATAGAAATAATAATTCATATATAACATAGTTATGATAATTCGTAGGAAAAAAAATATGTGCAATAAATGCTGCGCATATGTGTGTGTGTGTGTGTGTGTGTGTGTGTAGACTAACCAATAATGTGTACTGCGGTAAGTTACAAAGCTAATGCACTTTTTTTGTATCGTAACCAATAAATTATTTCCCATCCACATAACAATTTACAAAAGCCGCTTTCCTTCTAAAATGCAGACTTCCAATACAATACGGCGATTTACTTTTATGCAGGACATAAATAACCATAAGTCAAGTCACCAAGACCCCCGCAACGGGCCTGCTGAAATTGTGGCACTTAAAAGGGGAAAGTTTGAGCAAGACTGCTCCCCCGAGGTTCAGTTTCCCCAAGGGTCTTTAGGAAAAGCACACAGCCTCGGTGGCTTGATAAGTAGTTATTCTCCTGAGAGACACAGAGTGTGTGTGGGGAGGGGAATCGTGGCCTTTTGTCACCAGGAAAAGCACAACTATTTATTATAAGCGCTAAGCGCAGATTTCTCTCTGCCTGTCTGCTGGAAATAGCTTTATCCCAAGAGTCTTTCATCTCCTATAATGATAGCCAGCTACCGCTAATAATAATAATAATAATAATGATAAGGGAAAAAAAGAAAGAAAGAAAAATAAGAATATAATGCAAATGTACCTGTCGTGGAGAGGACGAAAGGATGACTTTAAAGATTGTGTTGGTGATTCATTTCTGAGGACGCTTTCCCGATCTGAGATTTAAAAACCAAACGTTGGAATTAGATTAATTGGAATTAGAATTTGCGCAGGATATATTGCACATATTTATTTTATTGTGCACTATATAGGCTATATGCATATACACTCAGGGCAAAAATAGCAACAGCAATACTAATAATAGTGACATTCAGAATGGCATTGCGGCCGTGTGGGTCACGTGTGTTGTGCACACACAGGCCTGGTGGGATTCGCGCATACCTATGTGTTTTGGACTCAGGTCCTCTGGCGCATTCTCGCTGTTCTCGGCTGCCATCGACGACACCCCCGACGAGGGCTGCTGCTGCTGGGGGTGCACCGGGTGACTGTGGTGGTGATGCTGATTGACGCCCAGGAACGACCGCACGTTCAGCAGGGAGTTCTGGCCCAGAAACGCGCCATTGGTCCAGTTGTGGAACTTCCCGATCTGGCACGTGTACAGTCCGTGGCTCGGCAGGAAGGCCGGGTGGGTCGCGGGAACCGAGGGTGACGTGGGTTTCTGCGAGCTATCGGGACTGGTCGCGGTTTCTGCTAACGACCATATCTTGGGCTTATTGCTAGCCGGAACTGGACAACCTCCCTGGCGACCCGGCGACAGAACCCTGGTGGTGTTGCTGTTTCCGTCCGACGGCTCTTTGCTGCCGGGTTTCTCGAAGGCCTCGAGCTCCCCGCGCTTGTCCTCGTCCTCCTCGTTGCTCTGATCCCCGTCGTTGTCGTCGATCTTGTCGATGTCTATGCTCTCCAGATCGATTTCCTCCTCGTCTTCGTTTTTCTCGGCGTCCCCCTCGTTGTCGCTCCCAAAAAGGTTGCATTCTTCGTCCTCTTTACTCCTGCCCCATGTCACCTTGTTCTCCTTCTTGAGTCTTCTTCTGGCGTTGGCGAACCAGGTGGACACCTGCGTGAGGGTCATCTTGGTGATGATGGCCAGCATGATCTTCTCGCCTTTGGTGGGATAGGGGTTCTTCCTGTGCTCGTTGAGCCAGGCCTTCAGAGTGCTGGTGCTCTCCCGCGTCGCGTTCTTCGGCCTGTTTGGGTCTCCGTACTGGAACTGGCCGTAGGGGTAGAAGGCCGGGCTCGAGTGGGCAGCGAAGCTGGCGGGGTGCACGCCAGGGCTGTCTTTTAAATCATACTGAGAGCCCTACAATGAGATCCACAAGGAGAAAGGAACAAAAGATCATATAGACGGCATTTATTACACACGACAAAGCGCACACATAAATTCGGGAATACGCTGTGCCAAAATTCCATATCGAGCTTTTAGTTTCTCTCGCAGAATTATCAGTCATTTCTTCCTAATTCAATCCGGTTTTTGTTTCTGCTTGCACTGTTATTTGTGTGTTTTTCCCCCCATGTCTTTTATAAGCCAACGTTTGTTTTGACATTTGACTAGTATTGTTATATAAAAAAGCTAGGCCACAGATAGTGATAACACGAAAGACCGATAATATAAATATTATCCCAAATTTAATGAGAATGGCATTATGGAAAATGAGACAGAATGACGGCATTATTTCCAGTCCGATGTGATTATAATTAAGTGTATATTTAACGCAAGGTTCGCGCGTGACCTGCAGGCCTTAGCATATTACCGACATCATTATTTGTATTTATATAACGTTATACAACAAGCGAGGTAAATATACTATACTTTGTTTGATGGCCTGTTCGTCGAAAAAACTAGAACTGTGAGGAAAAGTATATTTCGCCTTTTTCGTCCCCTAAGAATTAATGCATAATGTTTATATAATTTGAATTAATTTCCCATGCAAAACAGATTCATGCACGCAATTTGAAATGAATTGCTATAGGTTAGCGAAAGGCACAACTGATTAATAACTCTCACTTTCAATATATTTCTTTTTGGGGGGGGAATGCATCACATTCATCAACCCCTTTTATAATCATTTGCATTGATATCACTTAGTGCAAAACAAGAAGGCATGCTGTAATAAACTGTAAAGTAGTTTCTGAGCCGTTTCAATAACAATAATTCGTTTTACATTGTTTTCCGGCGCGAGCATCAACATTCTCGATCGAAACAATTTAAACGAATTATTAAATGCAAAATTGAGCTTAATAATAATTATAGCGTGTTTTAAAAAGTGGCAATTTGGTGCACGATTCGTGTTTTGACAAAACAACCCGCACAACTGTTCTTCAGCTCCAAACCCGAGCCCGATAAAACTTTTCTTACGGTGTAAAATGGCGGTGGGAAAGAATTGTAGGTGTTTTGAATTTTATGCGTGCCTAATCTAAATGTAACAAATCTGCAGAGAAACTTCCCACGCGCATTGCAAGCTTAAGTTACATTTTCCTCGCATATGTGCCGCAATCCCCCCGCAATGCAATCATCTACAGGACGCTCGCAGAATAAAAGCAATACAAGGCGAAACAAAAGCGAGCAGCTTTCGTGAAAGTACATCTGCTTTTCTTACCATCTGGGAGAAGAGAGCCAGATCGGCGCTGGTGTAAGGCAGAAAGGCGCTGTAGTTGTGTGCGTAAGGGTACATGCCCAGCACCGAGGACACGGCAGCGGCGGCCGCCGACGCGCTTCCCCCGATCTCAACGCTCCCTCCGCGGGACGACGGAGTCAGCACCCCCGGCCGATCGCCTCCGTACACCGCCTGGGAGGCACTTAAATACTGCGGGTAACCCAGCTGGGGGAAAGACATCTCCTTCGCCACGTCGCAAGCCAAAACGAGGCAAAAAGCAAATAGCCCACCAACGCAAGAAGTGAAAGAGTTTCTCTCTCTCGAGCAGCACAGAGTGAGAATGGGGGGAAACGCTCGTCTTTAAATCTCAGCTTCTCTTTTGCAGCAAGTCCGTCGGATGTGATCAGATCAACAATTGAGCTCCAACTGATGTCTCTGCCCCTAGGTCCTGGGCTGATCTCTCAGATACAATTTGAAGTTGATGCTTTGATTGGCGTCCCAGGCTCCTCCTCGTTGGCGCATGTGGTTAGTGCATTGGCCAGGGCCGCTTTTGCACTGTTTGGAGGATTGTATGTTAAATGTTTAGCATTAGAATCCATTCACTGTAGTGTGACAACCTGTCTACGCGATTTTACAGCTGCCCAGCACTGGGGAAATGAACTGATAGGCACGCGGAACTTATTTGAATGGCTCGTAATTCTTATAAACACTGGGGAATTAAAGCAACACTCGCGATGACACTGATCTGCAGAAGGTATTGACGATCAAACAACTGTATTCTTTTCTTTTTCTTTTTCTTATTTGCTAATATTGAGTACAGGGTTAGACACATTTGGTAAAAGATATTCTCTGAATTGAATTATTCAAATGAAACACTGGCTTTCCTGGAGTGAGATTAAATAATTAAAGATGTGCATTTCCATACTCTAAACCTCCTGCATTTGTTTTCCTTTATTCTTTTGGCACTGACAGAAATGCAGTTTCTACTGCATGAACTTGACTGATGTATGCTGTAATTATGCGAAATGACAGTTTTGCCAACTTTTTTTTTTTCGTTGGAAAAACAGATTAATTAATTGATCTCGCTATTGGCAATCAGGGCAGAAAATGTGTGCCAAATAGTCAAAAACATTCTAACACGTATTTCTCTTCCATTTCTTCCCTCTCTCTCCCTCTCTCTCTCTCTCTCTCTTCCTCACACACACACACACACTCACACTTATAACCCAGAGGCACTTACAATCAGGGCAGAAAATGTGTGCCAAATAGTCAAAAACATTCTAACACGTATTTCTCTTCCATTTCTTCCCTCTCTCTCTCTCTCTTCCTCACACACACACACACTCACACTTATAACCCAGAGGCACTTACAAGCATACACACGGGGGTGGGGGCATTTCCATACTCTAAACCTCCTGCATTTGTTTTCCTTTATTCTTTTGGCACTGACAGAAATGCAGTTTCTACTGCATGAACTTGACTGATGTATGCTGTAATTATGCGAAACGACAGTTTTTGCCAACTTTTTTTTTTTCGTTGGAAAAACAGATTAATTAATTGATCTCGCTATTGGCAATCAGGGCAGAAAATGTGTGCCAAATAGTCAAAAACATTCTAACACGTATTTCTCTTCCATTTCTTCCCTCTCTCTCCCTCTCTCTCTCTCTCTCTCTTCCTCACACACACACACACTCACACTTATAACCCAGAGGCACTTACAAGCATACACACGGGGGTGGGGTCGTTGGGGACTTTGTATTTATGTTTCATTGTTAAATACTGAACGAGGTGATGTCGTGAATAATCGTGAGCACTTCATTAACATGCACACGAGCGCCATTTAGCTGCAAACCCCCAAAATTATTAATACCCCTAATAGCTAATAGCTAAAGGCATCGCCTGTGGTCTAACAGTTTGTGATTTAATGCGTGTGCGGCAACAATAATCTCACTAATCCTGCCACATCTTTACCAAAATACCTCCCTCTAATAATAATGAACTCTCTTTGCTAAATATATGCTATTTAAAATACACATGCGAGGTGTTGATGTTCTTCAGAAACGGGATACAATTTACAGATTTACAAAATGTGATTTTCGAAACGATTTAATTGTGCATCGCAATTTGTATTTACTGTTATTATTATTAATTTAAACTTGAAAATACAATTGAGATATATCTATTTTAATTATCATAATTCGGTCGAGATATTAAATGCATGCGTTAAACGCTTGTTTTCCCCCTCTAACCGAACGAAGTGCTCTTGATTAGCGCTCGGGTCCGGGCTCCGGGCTCCGGGCTCCGGGGCTCGCTCTGTCATGGGGTCGCTGCTCGAGCGCTTCTAAAGTTGTGCTCGTTGGAAGGATATAGTGGATTTAATACTTTAACGGCTCAGATGAAGCCAGTGATTGTGATCTGCCTCAGATGGCCGCGAGTGGAGGATCTGCTGGAAATATCTGAGGGCACTGATGCCAATCAGAGGAACACATCAGACAGAAGGAGGCATGGCACTGGTGATAACCCGCAGAGCTGGAGATCATGCAGATATGACACTGAGCATATCTCTAAACGACGGAGACACAGACGTTAAGAAAGGACACTCACTCTTGAGAAAAAAGTTGGAGCTGCTCAATTACTCGCTTCTTATTGAAACATTTAATTTTGACATTTTATGTAGGCCTAATTTAGATTTTTTTTAATGAGCAACCGTGTAACCGTGTAAGGTCACATGTAGCCTATTTTAATAATAATCTATTTACTGCAAAAACGTATTTTTAGATTTTATAAATGCATGCTTATTTCATTTTTTGTTGTTTTTCCGAGTCTTGCTTTTGGGGGAGAATATCAAGTTTCCTTTTTCGGGTCAATAGGGAAAATAAATTGTAAAGGGGTTGAAGTTTGACCCTCGTCAAACAAAGGCACGTGTAATCTATGGGCAATAAAGCCTGTTCACACTTAACTGATTTATGGGGCTTGTTAAAATCCCATTATCACTTTCCCTGCAACTGCAACAGCGAGCGACCCGTGTAACTTCACTGGAAACCTGTAGCGTGTTCTCCTCTGAGAGAGGTTTCTAAATATATATTTATATATATGTTTTCTTTTTCTTCTAAATAATAATTATCTCTCTCTTTCTCTCTCTCTTTATATATATTATAATTATACCATGCATGTGTATGCAGTGCCTGGCGTGCATGTAAACACACATATCTATAAATGATGGAAAGTACACTAGTACACATGCCCTTAAGCAAACTCTTATTTTTCTGCTCTTCTTCCGTCATATAAATAGCAAACCTTAGCTTAGCAGAGCAGTGCTTACAGTCCTGAATTCTGCATATTTCAAAGGTTAAAGTTTTTTTAGACTATGAAAAAAAAATAGACTTTTAAACCAATTCAAAGCAACAGCAAGAGAAGCACACATTTTCATGGTGGAGCTTCATGTGCTGGTTTATGTTCAGAATCTGAAGGGTTTCAGGTTTGCTGTACAGTGACTCTGCTGCTGTCTAAGTGTCATTATAATATAAACACTCTTCGTCCAAGCTTGCTTTCCCATTAATGCACAAATGGGAAAGCAAAAAAAAAAAAAAAAAAAAAGAATTTTTTTTTTTTCAGACCATGTAGGAAAATTTTTTCCTGCAGCCAAACGCTGCAGAAATAGTGTAAAATATTATAAATATTGAAAAAAACAGTTTTTTTTTTTTTTTTTTA
>NW_015505833.1:797390-822910 GCF_001515645.1 Sinocyclocheilus grahami
AAAAGGGAAAAAAAAAAAAAAAAAAAAAAAAACAGTATTTATTTTCTTTCAGACCATTTCTGTTATCTGCATGCAAGCTTCATGAGACAGATCTTGCAGCGCAGACTCCTGTTTGTGTTTGGATTTCATAGAACTCAAAAATCAATGCGTTTCTCAAGCATGTCAATGTACATTCTTTAAGTACAGGTGTAGGGCAATTCTTACAACACTGTGAAACTCGTGTAGCAAAACGAAAGCAGGGAATGGCATTCAACTAAACTGTCAACTTTAAACAGCCAAAAGCAATGAGATCAAAGGCATGCGCTGGAGTCTCTTCTCTCTCTAGATTACAGCCCTAACGGTTTGAACCCTTAATGCTATTAAAGGGAACCAGGACATCTCTCCCAACCATGGTTACTGAGTAAATCCCCTCTGGACTCAAAGATGACCAGAGCCACGTTTGAGTCAGCAGTTGTCAAATGGAGCTTTAGCACCGACTTTCAGCACCAACCATCTTTGTGATATTTTATGCTCTGGGTTTTTGGGAGAGACGCTGCAAGTGCACTGATTTAACAGGCCCTTGATCCACAATCTTGGCTGCATGGACTGTTTGCATCTCGGCTTGTGAGCTAATTACGGCTGGGCTCATGCGTGTCTGTAGGAATAATCACTGCATGATGCTTTTTTGTTGTTGTTGTTTTCAATTCAGCTTTATATGTATGTACTCAAAATCTAATGTGCAATGCAAATTGAAAATATCAAGTACTGCATGGTTTTAAAAAACCATTATCTTGATTTTTATGAAGGATGTGTTAAACATCAGCAATGGTACAGTGAATGTGTGTGGAATCATATGTGCATTAGTCTTTTATGGCTCTTTCAGTTGTAATGGTTTGTTAAATGGAGGCCTCCTCTCACCACAGATTGCAGGCTGATAAAAGACATCAGGTGGCCTGCGTTTAAATCTCAAGCACCTCACTTAATCCAAACCAACACCTCCACAATACCACTGAAGTGTGTGAGCAGAACTAGGCCAGCTTTTTTTTGTGTGTCAACTTCTGTTGAAAGCTTCATGAAAATTATGTTTAAAAATGATTACATAATTCTGCATTTGAATGGAGGTTTTACAGAGAACATTTAGCTTTTACACTTGCATAATCTATTCATTTTAGTGAATGTGCAAAATTTCCCCTTAAGATATTTATTCAAACACACAGAACACACACGCAGATGCGCACCCACAACGTGATACAGAGCGTGCAGATCTGTTAATTTAATTTTAAAGAAGGTTTGTCCAAATGATAGATTTGTGTGTATGCAGACTTTGATTTCATGATATCTTGGGACAGAATTGAAAGTAGAGTTGCACTTTTAAGTTTATCTTTGACATTAGATATGTTCCAAATCTGCTTCAATGAACTAAATCCTGTTTTAGCTCTCACTAATCATCCGTTTGTCTTGATTTATCCTCTGCTTATCATAGTCATCCATCTTTAGATCAGATATGTTTTTCCTTTTTTGCTCATTTTGATATTAAATAAAAGCAAAGTCAAAAGCAGTTTCACACTGGCCTCATATTAGTATGTTTTCACATGATCAGGTTTGTAGTTATCAGTGTTGTTAGATCTGGAGCATTATCTCCTGGTGAACCACGAACTGTTACGATCAAGCATCTAATAATCAGTGAGGCTCCACATCTTATGAGGTGCATTAAGCAAACACACAGATTTCTTTCAACTCTAGATTACTCATTCACCTTCAGGCACAAAGGGATGCACTGGACTAAGTCAGCGTGCCTCATTGAACTGTCAGCATCTATGAAGCCGCTTTCCGCGTACAAGGTTACAGAGCGGGAGGGCATGGAGGGGTCTGGCAGGGATGGCCTGGCAGAGTTCGTTCCTCCATCCAGCGTCGTGTCACTTTCGCTCAGGGCTGAACACTCTCAGGCGGAGCATCCGGGGCTCTGGCCCGAGGGGATGGCAGGTTGCATCCCTCGGTTTTGTATCAGCTCCACGTAAAGGCGGCATTGATCCCAGCTGAAAAAAGCCATCCAAACAATGAGGTCCAATAGCAAGTCCATTTCAAGGGCCCAGCTGATTGGAGCTGGGTAAAGCCAGCATTAGAGATACTCAGCTGGGCCGGCGACTCGCAGAGTGGACCGTGAAATCTCTTGTTAAAGTAAGAAAAATAGTGTTAGCTCAGTAATTGAACAATTTTATTTTAGCCCCACAAGCCCCAGCGGCCCCCGCTCCTTCTCCTCCTCCTCCTCACGCTCTGGCGCTCCCCTCCCCCTTGTCTTTGTGTGAGTACCCATCAAATCTGGATCGATCCTGCAGTGTCATTGTGTAAGGGGGTTATTTATGTGAGCATCCAATCTCCAGCTGCCGTTGTATTCGGGCAGGGAACAAGGCCAGAGATTTTGTTAACAGCGAAAAGAACATCAGAGGAGACACCGCGGCCGAAGCTCTGGCGCTTTCACAGCCGGTTAGTCTTTAAGTAGTAGATGTATTGAGTTCATCCTGGTGAAATAGACAACTAATTTACTGTTTTCTCTCTCCATCTACATGGATTAGGAAAGGCAAATGAGATGACCGTGGGGCCCCCCTGCGACCCCTCCCGGCTGGCTCGCCAAAAACGAGGCTCGGCCCTATCTGCCGGAGAAATGAACGATCCTATTTATGTTAATGCATACATGAGCGTTACACAGGTTTTCCCATGATAAGGCTATAGGTTAATGAAATGCTCATTTCATTCTAGCAGTTGTTTTCTCTGTGAAGTTCCGATAAGTAGCGAACCAATGAAGCCTGTAATTACAATCTTACAGAAACCCGGCCAATCTGTATATAAATCTCACCATCCAATTACAAGATGTAATAATTTTGCAGTCAAGCTGGTAATGAGGTCTAATACTCATGCATGTGATAATCCCCCCTGGATGCTGACTCTATCAGATGTTAGCTTTGTAATTATGTGAGCAAAAAAATCATTATTTCATGTTCAAGTAGAAAATGAGGTTGGTGGGAAGTTAATTTTCTCTATGCTCTGTGAAGCGTAGACAAGAATTTAATGATTTAATTACAGTTGTTAGCCCTTTTTTGTGAGAGGCTTAAATCGAGCTAAGCGTTTTTCATAGCCTGATATCAAGAGTTCGGGAACATCAAAGATCGCGGCGACAGCGGCCCCCGGAATTTCCAGGAGCGCCCATCTCCTCGGAATATCGGTTATATCCTCATCGCCAAGGTAACGGTGGACCCAGGACACAGAGCCGCCAGATAAAAGCGACATCAACAAATATTAAGCGCTTTGGCTTTCTGGGGCGCTCGCTAATCCACTGTATGTGAATTTGTCATATCAGATTACTATGACAGTCATGGTGAGGTGGAGTGGAAAGCATCCACCCAGGGTCCTGTTAAATATAGTAATGGTGTCTGATATTGGGATGCATTCTAATATGTGTAAGCGGCCCGCTCCGCCCGGTAACCTGTGGACGAAGCTCTGTCATTAGCCGCCAGTTACAAATGAGCTTCCCAGCCTCTCCGAGCTCTTTTCTGATAGATGAAGCACCCCGTCGGTCTCACCCCGCAGTCCTGGAGCAGCTCTACCTGTCTCAAGTTAATAAATAATTTTGGTCCATAAAATATTCAAGGTGGGTGGGGAGGGCCGAGGTATCAGGCAAGCAGGGCAGGTTAAAGAATTTCTTAAATTTTTACAGCGTGACAGCCTGTCCCACATAAGCCCCTCAGCTGTCTCATGTTCTGGGGCAGAAATGATCCTCTGTGTCACTCTAATAGTCTAGAATTACACTTGTATCACTGTCACTAGCATATGGGGATGTGTAAACCCCCTAGGCCTGTGCTCCCTCTGCTTTCATGGCATTTAAAATGATAACATTTGGCCAAGCTAGTTTTGACAGAAAGAGAGAAGCTCTATTCTCTCTCTTCCTCCTACGCAGCGGGCGTATCGCTGACAAAGACAGCCACCAGGGGCCTGCCACCGAGCGGCCAATCATCAGGCTTTTTACTGGATAATGATGGCGGGCTCTGACTCTGTTAATAAGGGCCCGAGCACAGAGGGAGAGCGGCGTCAGAGCTGTTGGGCTGCCATTCACTTCATTATATGCTCTCTTATTATAGAGCGCTCTCTGACTCGCTCTCGCTCTCCTCCACCTGATCGTATCAGTGCAGCTAAAGCGCCGCGCCGGTCCCCGTGACGTCGGCCTCGTGTTCTCCAAACCAATCGGACCGAGTCAGAGGATTTCTGATCAACTCGCCTCTCTTGTTTTTATATGAAAGGAATCACGATGCATACTGAACGAAATATGACTCGTTTCCCGTCAGCAACACAACAGCAGTCGTACGGAATAGGAGAATCACACTCACGTGTTATTATTTTCTGTTGAAGCACAAAGGAATATTCATGCAGCACCTTTCCAAGCAATAACAAGCTTCAAGAAGTCTCAAAAAATAATGACAGAAGAAGCTTGTCTGCCGTGTCACATGCAATGTCACTTTATGTGAGAAAACGACTAAACAAATCTCAGCCATATTTGATTGGCAAACTCTAAATATGGCATTTATGGTCATGATAAATTAATGTTTTTATTCTGTATGGATGCATTCGATTGATCAAAAGTGACAGTAGAGACATGCATACATGTTACAAAAATCTATTAAAATAGAATATATGAAAATGTTTATATTTAAATATAATTTAAAGGACAGCATATATTAAAATTAATTTTAAACATATTAAATAGAAAAAAAAATTGATTTCAATAATATTTCATAATATGACGGTAAGCAGAAGAGTTTTCTTTCAAAACATGAAAAAGTCCAGATTTTTGGGAAATTATTCCAAACTTTCGACTGGTATATTAATATATTTTTATGTGGAACATGAAAAGAGATTTTGAAGAAATTTTTTTTTTTCTAATAACGCCAGTTTCTATTGTTGTTGATGTTTAAATCTTATCAAACTTTTGAATGTTAGTGTATCATAATTAAAAATATATATATATATATATAATTATTTTTTTTAATTCCAAACTATTTATTCCAAAATTATTCCAAACTTTTGACTAGTAGAGTACATATAAATTTGAATTTTTTCGGTAAACTATACTTTTAATAAAAATAGACATATTTAATTGCAAGTTAATTCAGAATGGGAATACATCAACATGATGTAAAATGAATGTGCTTTACTTACTGGTGTATCCAGGCATTATGAAGGATAAACTGCATATGAAATAGTGATGACCGACCAATTAAGCCTCCGTCACTGCTGCGTTTGCCTCCCCTCTTTTTTCCTCAAATTCCCCTCTCGCCGTTTTCTCTCACTTGAACAGACCCCAGCAACGTGACGGAGTCCCTCTGGATTTGGCCTCTCAAGTTGTAAAAGTGGGAATCAGCAATCTCTGCTTTCTACACCAACAGGGAGCGCGAGGACAGGAGCCTGGAACAGCCCTTCCGTTATTGAGCCTGCAGGTTCAGGTCGCGGCGCTTGTGGGTGAGAAACCCCAGCTCTCGCACTATTAATCATTATGTGACCCTTTAACACCTGCTACTAACTCTCTGCCTCCAACTGCTGCCGTATTGATATCATTCCCTGTTGATTTCTTCATTTTCCGAGCCCAGCCAGGACCGAGCCCTTTGAAATTCCCCATAAATGTCAGTAATTGCACATCAGAGTTCAATGTATTACTTTCCCACTGTCTCTTTGGCTCGCTATTTCTCTTTTTTTTCTCTCTGGGGCACACACAGGCGCGTATGCAACTATGCAGCGGAGCCTCATGTATTTTGATGATATAAAATATGACCACATTTACATGCAAATAGAAGTTTGAGATTAATGGGGACGCAAACAGTGAAAAAGGATGACAGCATGGTAATATGCCATTATGCTGTTTAAATACATTTACCCGTGTTTGGAAGCTGAATTAGCATGGTCTGAGCACCAGGAAATCATGTTGGCCTGATTGCAGTTTTGTTTTCCAATTGATCGTACAATTTCATCAAGTTCAGCTGTCATTTCTAATAGTAACCCAGGTTTACCGACTAAATTGAAGATTTTCGCTGTGGCAGAGAGATCTTGGCAGAACAGGTGAATTAGTCTGGTTTTTGTGTTTTTTTTTGCATTGGCCCATGACACGAAATTTAAAATTCAAATATTCCAAACATGTTTCCCGTGTGCATTTGAAGCGTGTCGATGCCAGTTGGCAGTCGCACACACACACACACACACACACACACACATACACACATACGCGCGCACACACACACATACGCGCACACACACACACGTGTACACACGCACACACACACACACACACACACACACACACACACACTACATTTCTTTACTTTTGACTCATAATTGTCAGCAAACTCTCATGTGGTTGTGTTAGGATTAGTATTAATTGACATGAAATCATGTGTGTCTTAAAACACATAGCAATCCTGATTGACAGTTTCAGAGCCGCTCTCAGGACTGTCCTGTGAAAGCAGGGGCCACCAAAGGCCTCGTAATATGCAAACAATAAATCCATTTCTGTGGGCCTAGCATTTGGCCCCGCAGATGAAATGATGATTTGAATATTTCACAACATCATCTAGGAGGGGAATAATCTATCAGTCACTCAAACGTCTGAGACGAGCGACCAAACAAACACCCCGAGCAAATGTCACTCATCTCTTACCCAAAATGATGCTGACAGCTAAATGCAGATCTCAATTTTACAGAGAAGGATTCATTACCTCTGAATAATAAATGGCAAAATAAATTGTCTAATCTTCTCTTTGTACACTGTCTGCTGGGGCTGAATAACAATCTCCAACAATCCCAGGCTCAAGAAGGCACTGGAGAATAATGGCTTGTCCGCTGGAATTGTCTGACAGAATACATTCAGATATCTTTCTGATATTTTCAGCAAGATAAAATGCATTTATATTTACAGATGCCTTTAATAATAGAGCTGTTTAATCATTCAGTTCTACAGGCAGCATGTAAAAACTATATATATATACTGTATAATATTTTCAGTGGAAGATATAATAATTTTTCTATTTGCACTGTTTTTTTTCAAAGGAAAGAGGGAAATAAATAGCTTTTTTTCTATGTCAGAAATAAATATATATTTTTAATTATATTAAAGGAAACATTAAATCACTATATTTAATAAATTATGCCATTATATTATTTAATTAAATATGTCATTATGTTTTTAGTTTTCAATAACATTTACAGATATAATATATATGGATACATAATTACATAAATACAGCTTGCTGGAAAATAACAACATAAAACTGAATGTGTTTACAGTAAATCCCATAAAATTAAATATTCTCTGCATGAAAAATGCTGCTTTGGTAACTAGCTGAAATAAAGCTGTTCATATTGTACTCTATATCAGTATATCAGTAATTTTATTTTATTTTATTTTAGCATCATTAGACTAAAATAAAATTAAATAAAATATTATTGACTATTATTGTTTTTATTAATGTTGTTGTTGTTTTTTTTTATTTAGTTAAAGTTTTAGTAATTTAATTGTGTCATCATTATTATTATTATTATTATTCCTTTTTAAATATTTCAGTTTAACGTAGTTTAGTTAAACTAAATAAAATGAGAAATGTTTCCTCGTAAACCAGCTAGTGTTGTAGTAGTTTTAGTTTTTCTCAGAATCTGATTATAGAGAGAGAGAGTGTGTGTGTTTTAACATTCATTGATGATCAGGCTCTGTATTCAGTGTTGTGGATGTGAACTCTTCGTTAAGTTCCTGTGTGTTCCTGCGGGAGAGGGTCAGCTGGGGCCAGCACTGGGGCCCCGGTGCGTCAGGCCGCTAATTTGGCTCACAGGGGAGTGGGTGGCTTAGCAGGCCAAACGCACGGCCTCTGACACAGGGATCGATCGCTTGCGGAGGGCTTGAGGGGCAGAACTGCAGGCCTCTCTCATTAGCTGACCGGACGAGAACAGAGGTGCAAACTCAGCCGTCCCAGAGGAAAACACTGAGCACACTTACTCCAGCTCCTGCAGGGCCACGACCACGACAACATCTCTGTGCAGCGCCTTTCCCCAATGCTGATCACACACCTCACACTGCGGACTTTCCCATCACTGACATTTCCAATGAATTATTTTTATGTGCAAATTCACAAACTGTTCAGGTGTGGCTTGAGCAGATTTGCTCCAGGAGGATCCCCATATCTGCTGATTGGCTTCATCACTCTGTCTCCTCTCCACCAATCAGCTGGTGTGTGGTGGGCGTTCTGGCACACTATGGCTGTTCTTCAGAACAGGGCTTTGTCTCTGAGTCACTGTATGCAGGCTCTAAAACTTATATTTCACCACACCTATTGTTTTTAAACCGAACGTCACACCTATGGAGGACGAGAAATGACTTAAGTATAAATAAGTATGAGTATAAGTAAGTATAAACACCTCAAACTCTGAGAGAGTGCAGAGACGGAGTTTGTGTGGAGCAGCATTTACTGTGAACCGTGAAAAGATCTCACCACTTCACGCTGAAACACGCCGCGTATCATATTACATATTTATATAATTACAGCACAGTCTTTGAGATTTGATAATCGCGATAACTGTATCACATTCTCAGGTGTTGTTAGAATTTATAAAAAAGTTACCGACCAACTGGCGAGTAACACTTTCATATACTCATCAAAGCTGAGTTTCCTCACATTTGGTGCTTGGCCAGAGTTCATAAAGAAACTTCACTGAAGTTCACTTAAAACTTTATCTACTTCATTCAATCCACTTCAATTCATTTCAGTGCATCAGTGCATTTCCTCCTGAGTCAAACTCAGCAAAGCTCTTCCATGAATGAAAATAACTTTTTAATCAAGTTGATTGCTCTCTTTCGTCATCTACCTCTCTTAAACCGGCGCACACAACTCCAGGCCGCTTTAAAGTGTAAAATTCAAGCGGTTAAGCAACAAGATTGTTTCCTCCTCACTAATTAATTGGACAGAAAGGACTGATTCAGTGGTTTTACAGCACAAAGTGGCTGCTTTTACTAACAAGATAAAGGTGTCGGGTAATGAGAGGAGAATCTCATCAGGGCCGGAGTTTACATCTTCAGAACAAAACAGAGCAGCCTAAGGTAGTAATCACCATAATGTCAGCGTATTTATATTTGTGTTTAAAGGCCCTGCATAATCAGACTACTTCACGAGGATGAGAAATAAGAACAAAGAGGCACTGGAGGTAATTGGTGAGAGGTCCTGTTCCCGCATCCCACCGGCACACGGTAAAAGAGATAAAACACGGAGGAAACTCGATGCTCTTCAGGAAAATCCTCCCTCTAGACTGCAAACTCTGAACGCGAGCTGCCCAGGTGCCGGGGAATCGCTCGTATTGCTCGTCGTTCTCATTTTCTGCATTAAAAAGTCTGCGATATTTGACAGGCCTGCTTACGACTGTCTTTGAAAGCATTTTTAATGACTCTCAAAGCAGCGCTGCGCTATATCGAGTGCCAGCTTCCCATGATATTCATACATTAATGGGCTTTCCAAGAGCTCCAAATGAGTCTCCCTAACAAGGCGACATAAACAGATGTCATTGAAGCAAATTCATTCCCCACTCAGGGCAAATTGCTCGTCAGGAAAGTCTCTGGCCAAAGCGCCTTTTTCTGTGGTAGTTTATCAGCGTTAGCCGCATATTTGAGGCTCTTAATTGGTGACATTTTGTTCTCGCCACTGTTCTGCTTCAGTCTTTTGGCAGTCACTCACCTCTACTTGAAAATGACAGGAATATGTAGAGAGCCCACTTTCCGGATTTTCTGGTTGTGGATTAATGTCTAGTTGGGTGGAACGCTTGAGAGGCCCTGGAGATGGGGAATGACTGGATGTCAAATTAATTTTATTGATTTATTTTTTTTACTGAGAAATTATTGGTTGTACAAAGAACACTGGTTCAAAAGTTTGGGGTGGGTCAGACTGTTTAATGTTTTTGAAAAAAATAAGAAAAAAGAGTCTTCTGATCACCAAGTCTGCATGTATTTAATCAAAAATACTGTAAAAATTGTGAAATATTATTATAATTTAAAATAATTTCTGTGTGAATATCTGTTAAACTGTAATGTATTCCTGTGATGTGCAGCTGTATTTTCAGCATCATTCCTCCAGTCTTCAGTGTCACATGATCTTCAGAAATCAGTATAATATGCTGATCTGCTGCTCGAGAAATATTTCTGATTATTATCAGTGTTGAAAACAGTTGTGCTGCACAATATTTTTGTATATTTACAATATACATTATAAATGTCTGTCACAGCTAATGCATCTTTGCTGAATAATGGTATGCATTTCTAAAAAATCCAACTGACTGCAAACTTTTGAACAGTAGTGAACTCTGATTCAGAAAGCAGGATATAAACAAGAAACAAACGTATAGGTGCACTAACACTAACCGCACAATTTCACGGACACTGGTCATTGTTGGTGAGAATCCAAAGAGGAAGCGTGACTGCTGGGATCGCTCTGGGGTTTGTTTGGTCCTGCCATCTACACAGGTTGCTCCTCTGACTGAAACCAGATGGTTCGCTTCAGATAATATCATCAGGCCTCTTTAAAAAAAAGAGGGTAGGGGTCTTTCGCACCACGCTCGCAGATCTTCAGCTACTTTGTAATGCTGCACATTATTCATGCCACAACATGGGGTCTCGCAATTCAAGCTGTCTGTTTACTCAAAAGCTCGAAGCAGCACCATGTCCAGAAGCTTTGAGGGTCCAGCTCAGGCCTGAGATCAGGGCTAATGTGACACCCGAGGCCTAATCTTCTTAGTGGACCAGGATAAAGTGAGTATCCATTACCGAATCAACCTTCATCCACTCCCTCCTCTCGAGCCAGCGGCCCTCTGATAGCCAGCCATGAGACAATTGCTTGATTGGGCCCTTAATCAGGTATTAGCCACTAAAGCTGTAAGGGAAAGCAGCTAATCTCTAAATTTTCTCCATCTGCACTTGCAGACCCTACTGGTTTGGCCCTGCTAGATCAAAGATGGCTGGTAAAAATCAGATTAGAGAGCGGAGAGGGGGGCGAGGAGCAGGCCAGAAGGGCCACAACGGGTCCAATCCAAGAAGAGCCCCGCTTTCCTGGCATAATCATAAAGCTAAGCTTACCGTTTGAAGCACGGGGCCTTTTGTGCAAGCGCTTCCAGGGAGTGGAAGGAAAGAGGTTAACAGACCGCTTGTAGTTTCACATGTGCGTGCAACATTGTACGCCAACACGAATGCAGAACGACTGGTCGATGTGTTGGGAAAAAGTCAGATAATGCTTAAAAACCCAGCTAACAGGAAACGTTTCCGGCATGGTTCTGGACAAACTTTCTTCCAGTAACATTTGTGCAAAGTCATCTCAATGCATTAGCACAAAAAAAATATACATTGCTTTTGGAAGTTTCATTCTGAAATATTTCATTTGGACGTTTAAATGTTTCTGCTTAGTACTTGTTTCAGAACATTAAAATGTAACACTTCCATAAGGTTTTCAAAATGATCAAATGGAATGTTTCCTTAATGTCTTCTCTAACGTTTGCATAACCAATAAAAAACGGTTTTAAAACATTTGCTTTTTGGACATTCAGAGGTCATTCAGAAATAATGTTAATAGGAAATGTAGGGGGCTTTTACACAACACCGTTTTCAACTAAATATGTTTTCATGTGTTTTGTTGTTCATTTGCACAACGACATTTTGGGGAACTGAAAGAACAAACGACGTCATGTGCCTCCATTTTATGTGTTCACAGATATGCGTGTGTTTCTTTACAAAGTGGCATCGCCAACTACTGGTCTGGCATGACTAATAAAGCATATTTAGCCCTTTTCGTGGATCCGTGTGAACAGGACAAAGTTGCAGTCTGTACGTGAAACTTTCCAAAAACGCAAAGGAAAATATTTAAGTTTTTAGTATGTTGTTGTTTTGCAAACATACCCTTAGAAAACATTCAAAAGCAACGTTCCCATAATCATTGTTGGGGAAAGTTACTTTTAAAAGTAATGCATTACAATATTGTGTTATTCCCTAAAAAAAAGTAACTAATTGTGTTACTTAGTTACTTTTATGAAAATTAATGTTACATTACTTTTGCGTTTCATCTTTTCTCATCTGGCCTGCGCTTGCATGTTTGTTTTTAATATAAAAAGTTATAAAAAAAAAACATATTCATCATATTCTGAGTTGATGAGTAAATGTATGTTGACATTGAGTCTAGATCTAGTCTAACATCATGTTCACACAGCGCACACAACACATCTGCACTCACTCCTGATTCTCTCAACATGAGCACAGCAGAGCTGTCAGTCAATGCATGAGAAAACAAAGTTACTGCTGTCACTTATTTGAAAAAAGTAACTCAGATATTTTCTTGTGAAATCAAAAGTAATGCGTTACTTTACTAGTTACTTGAAAAAGTCATGCTACTTGTAATGCGTTACCCACAACACTGCCCATAATATTTGCAAAACGATAAAATGAAATGTTCCCTTGATGTCTTCTCTAACATGTGCAAAACCAAGAAAAATTTTATTAAATTTTTTAAACAACTGGATCTTTTAGACATTCGAAGAACATTCAGAAATAATGTTATTGGGAACATTGGTAAAACATTACATATTTCTGTCAGCTGGGGAAGTATGGCTTGTCCGAAGCACTGCAGGGCTTTCCTCATGTATTATTAGCAGTGATTTATTTGCCAGTATTGTGGAAGCAATTATCACTTTGGAGGGGGGGCAGATTAGTTTGCAAGATGGCAGTCTCCTGTCCTGTGTACACAGAGCCATGTGAGCCAGCAGACATCAGAGCCATATTCCTGATGATGACCTCGCCTCAAATCCACTCAACACACCCCGAGCGCTTCTACATCCGCTGGCTTTACTGTCCTTATGGGTCACACACACACATACACACACACACACACACACACACACACACACACACATCTGGTTTACTATCCTTGAAGGGACATTCCATAGGCGTAATGGTTTTAATACTGCACAAACTGTATTTGCTATTGCCCTACACCAACTCTACCCCTAAACCTACCCCTCACGGAAAACTTTCTGCATTTTTACAATCTCAAAAAAACTCATTCTGTATGATTTATAAGCTTTTGTACCCATTTAGGTCCCCACCATGACACAAGTCCCCATGAGTTGGTGTGTATTCAGGTTTAAATCCCTACCAGTGTAGAAAAACCTGTACACAAAAAGTTAAAACTAAAGTAAAAAAAAAAAGCATGTCTGAAAAAAATGACAGCACATTCGTAAACAGTGTTGTTTGTTTGTCTGAAACAAATGTACTTGTTGCATGTCACATTAACCTTCATTTTTTTTCTAAATTTTGAACAAAACCAGTTAAAAATATCAATATGTGTCTGTGTGTGTGTTTATTTTATATTTTTTATTTATTTATTTTTGTCATTTTAAGCTGATGTCCATTTACCTTCATGGGTCGTGGAAAGATGTCAATAATGGCTATATTGGCTGTGAATGAATTAATAATCAGGTTGTAAATTGTTCCCAGACGCCATTGTTACACAAAGCAAAGGACGTTTTTTTCTTCAAAAGCTTACAACTTCAACATGAGAGTTGCTCTTCATCACCTAATGTCTAGCAATCACTGTTTTCAAGTACTGGCAGCTGTTGAGAAATATATATACAGTATATATATTTTTTTATGTCATAAAGTCACAGTCCACTAGCTGAACTCATTAACGTGGATTATGTTGATGTTGATAGGAATAAAGCTGAAGTGCAGTGTGAAGAGGATCGAGGACTGAGGGCAGAACAAGCCCTAAAATCACAGTAGAGTTCGTGTGTGTAAGTGTGTGTGTTGGGAGGAAGGGGTGAAGTACTGAAATTATTATTGACCGGAGCCTATTTACTTCACACTTTTCAATGATTGCTGTAAAAGCAAAGGTGTCTGTTTAATTTCAGAGGCCGAAGCCTGAGCAGCGAGTGTCAGGGGAGCTTCTGTCAGCCACTGACTCCTGCACTTCAGTTTGACTTATGCGTGTTCAAGGGTAAAGACCTCTAGAGCTGCACCAGTAAACACATTGACTCTAAACACAAAGGGCATAAAATAAAAAAAATAATAATAAAAAAAAAATAAAAAAATAAAAAAAAATAAAATAAAATAATAATAAAATAAAATAAAGTTGCACTATGAAGCATGACGCGGTGAGATGGTAAAGTCCTGATAAATCACTTAATGGCCCTGTATGTGGAAAATACATGACCTCAAAAATTAATTACATTTATTAATAAGAAAAGCAATAAACAAAGTTGAAACAAAGTCCATCAGTCTAAATCTACTTACCATGTTTACTGTGTTTTAAAGGGTTGCAGTAACTTGCCGATTGACACAGTGGCCTTAAAAAACATTTGAACACCTTAAACTTGTCTTAATGTCATTGCAGTCGATAATGCAATTCCAAACAATTTAGCTTGTATTTTAAATAAAGATTTTAAATTAAGTTAGTTCTGTAAGAAGCACTAGTACAATATGTTTTGAGGATGCTATTTAGTTAGGTATTTAGTATCTATAAGCATATAGACAATGCTTTTAAGAATAGCAAAATTAATAAACAAAGTTGAAACAAAGTTCATTAGCCGAACTCTACTTACTTTGTTTACTGTGTTTTAATAGTTCGTAGCAACTTGGCAATATACACAGCGGCCTTATAACATGTTCAGACTGCTAGCCACACTTAAAATAGTATTTCAAAAACACTCTACTCAAGCAAAACACATCAAGAAGATTATTAGCTTTTAAACTATAAAGCAATGGCAAAACAACAACAACAACAACGTGACAGTGTGGTTGTGAACCTGCTTACTGACAGATGGACAAAACAAAATCACTAGCTGATTAAAAGACATAGAGGGAAAAACACATTTGCTCTGTTAATTCTGTAAGAAGTACTAGAGACTCGGTTTGAGGATGCTATTATTTAGTGTGGCTTAACAGTGTTTACATAGAGTCACTGTATATCTACTTTAGACTATATGAGCTATTTTACACCAACTTTGAATGTGGCTCATCAGCAGATAGTCTCCATTTCATAATTAGAAACCGTGCGGACGTCATACAGAGCTGTGTGTGTGGAGGCAGTATTGCATTTCTGGCTGAAATCAGTGCAGTAAACGCAGACGTCTCTCCCCTCAGAAGGTCACGGAGCTCGTGGCACCAGGATGCTCGCTGCCTCTCTTCGATTGTCTGATTTTTTCTCCTTCATTACCGCTAGCAGCTGTGAATAAGACGGCCACGCTCTCTTCTTCCCCCAGCTGAACTCGCTAAGTGCTGTTGTGCAGTTTTATCAGAGTAGCTGGAGGACTCCAGGGAGATGCACTTCTCCTTTGGCCCTGAAAATTGATATTGAACATGGGGGGAGAATCTCACGAGCTGGTAGCAATTAGCTAAAAAGGATTTGCAACTCTCTGTGATTCATCGCACGAGAGATCGAAGTCATTTAAAGAGACGATTTTGACTCGCTCTTGCCCTCTTTTCAAGAAACGGCTCTGCTAGCCCCTTACAAGCTAGTGTGACATTTCCTATTTTAAGGCCTATTTCTCTTGCTGAAAAGTCGCAGTGTGCTGTGCCACAAACAGGGCCTTTGATTCGTTGATGTTTGCGCACCTAACGCCGGGCTGCGAGCTTCATATTGGCTGCTCCGGGTTTGACTTGTGAATTGGCGGAGTAATGAGACGAGGAGGAGAGTTCATTAAGAAAGAGAAATGTTTGCTGGGGCTTTAACAAACACATGGCTGCCGAACTGCAGTCGAGTCCTCGATCTGTGTTTTCTCTGCACACTCGACAAATATTTCAGGCAATTAAAAGGAAATCTGGGCTCTAATAAACTCAGTGTTCAGCCAAGTTTCATTTATAGTGCTTGTGCACGCTCAGAGTTCATTCTAGTCCACAGCGTTTTGCAGACGTTTTTGCCCACATTGAAGAGACGGTGATAAGCTGTTCCTCCACATTCATTATTTTAATGCACGGGGCTAATGTATTTTTAGCCAAGTGGTCTTTCATTAGACTTTTTTCCCACATTTACAGTAGCTGATTTTTATAAAGAGAGAATTTGTGTGAGGTTTCCATATGTGTTTCCTACGGATATCAATGCAGTTTCACATTTACTAGCTTTTAATTATAGGCAATGTTTTATATACTATATTCATGTCCAGAATTACATTTTGTAAGTATGTTAATAGCAAGTTTGCTCATGGCTCTGCTATTTGTCCAAAAAAAACACTCCTAAATGGAAATATAGACAACATATAGTTCAAAATGTTGATATAGTACATATGCTAGGAAAATCATTCAGTTATAACACTTTATAGTTCGAGTATTTTATAGTATAGTATTTGCATGTGTTTCTTTAATTGAATACTTATTTAATGCATTATTTTCATAAAGTGAAAAAAAAGTTACCATGCAATTTAATATATTCCTTGCTATATCTGAAATTGTTTGTTTGTTAGGTGTCCATTATAAGGGATAATTAATGCACTAACATTACTTTTAAAAAATGCATTATAAAGGCTTCAAGTAAAGTGTTACTATCAATTTGTAACAGTAAATATCCAAATTATCATTAAACGTATATTGTATTTTCTTTGCTTAAATGAGTTGTTAAATGCATTCAGTTGTAAGCGGTGTAGGGTTAAACCACACGGAGACTTCTTTATCTTCTGTTTTGTTTCTCAGTGAGGGTTGCATCATAATAAATGTGATTCAGATGGAATGGATTACGATTATGCCATCCATAGACATCATTTCAAAAGCACAGACACGTGGCCAACTCTGTTAACGGCACATGGAAGAGTTTTTAACTTCCATGTGCGATTACCTCCGGGGGAATTATCGTAGAGAAGGTGTCTGAAGTCTGCTGTCAAACATGACCCACACAGACACAGACCCAATTAAAAACAGCGCTTATGTACAGAGAGCTCACCTCGAAAAAGATGCCGTGTCAACAAAGCTGAGTTTGCACTGGTGGCAGGCCGATGTTTTGTACGAGCACGCGGCGCTCGGGATCTTATCAGCATGCGTGGACTGCCAGGTCCGCCCTGGTGAAAGCTATCGTTTAAGAATTGAGCGGCGGCCATTAATAGAGCCAGAAAGATGACAGATGACTTCATATGCCATGCGAGCAGGCCCAGACAATAGCTTTAGCTATGACAGATTGCCTGGCTGTAACCCACTTTATGTTAAACTCATTCTCACTGTCCAATTTCACAAGTGTAATTTTGTTCCTCTGCATGGCATTGTCCTCGAGTTCCTTTGGTAATGATTCCCTTTTCTATTGTATTGTTTTCTGCATAATCGGACCGGTAGTCAAGGGTTTGGGTGACACAGCCATCTGTCAAGTTCATTTGCTTTGTAAGGTGTGCTTGGAATAATGGTCCATACAACTGGAGGCTATCCGTTATCAAAGAAGAATATCCCCCGTACCTCGCTCGATGCACCCGAGACGTTTCCCC
Source organism: Sinocyclocheilus grahami (assembly GCF_001515645.1). Lineage (NCBI taxonomy): Eukaryota > Metazoa > Chordata > Actinopteri > Cypriniformes > Cyprinidae > Sinocyclocheilus > Sinocyclocheilus grahami. The sequence goes on from NW_015505833.1 coordinate 814,878, forward strand.
CTCCTCCCTTCCTCTTATTATGCTATACCCTTGGCTCCATCACCTCATTTTTTTCGGCAGCTGTCACATGGGCATCTTGTATTATGAAATTTAAAGCCACGATTCAATTAAGGGTATGAGTTATCATCCTTACCGGCTCACCTCTGCTCCGTGGGGGCGGCTCCACAGACTGCAGCGCTCACCAGAAATGATCTGCCGCTCGTTGAGCCTGTCAGCTCTCATTTGGGAGAGTCCAGTTTAATCTGGACCCGCGCTGAAATCTCATACTGCCACCGCTGCGTTTTCATCTGTCTTGCCTACGAGAGCCAAAAGTTGACTGCTGAAATATACTGTCTATATCGAGTGGGTCGCGGCAACCGGGATGGCGAACGCGTGCTGTGCGATTCCCGAAAGCCTCTGGAAGACACGTGGGGAAGACCTTTCCAATGCACCAAGGATACAATCAGGAGCAGGCCGTTCCATGGTGGGACATAAAAATGGGATGATGATATTTTCCGTAGCTTATCTCTTTATTGTCCCCTTAACGTGCTTTAATATTCCATGCATTAGGTTGCACTTGCGATGCTGATTCACTGGACTCTCAGCTCTGTTATTACAGAACACAATGTTAAAAACATGTGTTTCACGACCCAAAGTTCCTTCATGGCGTACGCCTTAAATGCACAAGCACATCTATCTATAACATTGCTTTCTCCAGTGAAAAAGTGGCCTAATCTGAATCAGGAGAGAAGTATGCACAGATCGAGCACATTGTTATTTTTATGAGGTTTGCATTAAGTAGTAATGGAGTAAGACAGTGATATTTAAAGACCAAATTCAGTATACAACTTATTGATGATGCAGACTTTGTACAGGCAAGCAGATGAACACAGAATATAAATGCAATCGCGAAGTTTCACATTAAATGTTTTCCCATAGAAAACCATTATAAAGAAGACGCTTAACCATTTAGCGCATTGCATTCATATTCCGAGCTCATCTGCTTGCCTGCATAAAGCATGCATCATCAATAAGGTGTGTACTGAGTTTGATCTTTTACTATCACTGTTTTAAAGGCACTTTAAGCACTTTCACATTACACGTTTCAGAATGTCACACAGTTTTTAATTGAGCAATTTATATGTATCGCAAATGGCCAAAACTCACATTTTGTTCAAATATCTTTGTTTTATCCTTTTGAGAGAAACAAATGGAAAATTGTCAGGCTTGTGCTGCAGTTCTATGGATGTTTTGCCAGCCGGGTCTTCGAGCCAGTCATGTGACTGAAAACTATGACTAAGTGGCTTTAGATTAGTGCTTCATTTCAGTTGAGCTCACACTGGCAAAAACACAGGGTGTCTACCAATTTGCACACTTCCACACTATTCTATGCCATTTTGTAGTACACATAGTGTGAGTAGTGTGCTCACACTGACAAATCCAATAAGAAAAGTACACTTCAGATTTATAAAACACCTTATAAAATTCATGCATTTGGGAACTTAAGTCTTTTATGCGTTTTCTTTATTTGCCACTTTGATTTGATTAGTAGAACCACATTGTTCCTCAGTGTTGTTGATATATGTCCTATATGAACATTCCACATATCTAAATTCTTTGGACCAAATTAACACTTTTCATACGGACTGACAGATCCCCTGAGGTTTACTATGGTGGCAATCACCAGCGGAGATGGCAGTGCAGGAATAGACATGATAAAGCGTCAGGGAGCATGAATGCCAACCAAATGGCTGCAGAAGCTCTCCAACAGGCTGGCAGAGAGCTGATCTGAGGGGATCCAGATCAGCTGTGTGGGGTATTGGGTGGTAATGGTCGCCACACTACCTGGCATCGAGGAGGTTCATTAGCTGAGCATTTGGCCCCATTCAGCGCATGGTGATGCCCGTAGCGTTTGGCATTACAGCACCCAGGCTTTTATCCACATCCTGGGAGACCTATTAGAGGCTATTTGCGATTATATGGTTGTACTCTTTGGTGGTTTCAGTGCATGGCCTATATTTGACATTTGTGTGGTTGGGTGTAGTTTCCAAACTGAGCATAATGTCAAAAAATGATCAAACTGGCATTGACAGGAGCTACTGTTTTAGGCTTCATGTTTTCAAGCCTTACATTTAGCATATAATATCTATCAGCTATATTAAATACATAGTTCACCCAACAATGAACATTTGCTGAACATGTGCTCACCCTCAGGTCGTATGAGATGTAGATGAGTTTGCTCTCTCATCAGATTTGTAGAAATGTAGCATTGCATCAGTGTCTCAGCAATGGATGCTCTGCAGTGAATGGGTGCCGTCAGAATGAGAGTCCAAACAGCTGATAAAAACATCACAATAATCCACAGCACTCCAGTCCATCAGTTAACATCTGGAGAAGACAAAAGCTGAAACAAATCCATCAAGACATTTTTAACTTCAAACCGTTGCTTCCAGCTAAAATACAGAATAGTCCATAATTCCATAATAACGCTTTCTCCAGAGAAAAAGCCATCTTGTCTGAATCAGGAGAGAAATCTGCACAGATCAAACACAGTTTACAGGGAAAAAAATCGTCCAAAACACCTGCTTCTATTGATCACGTGGTGTGTTTACTGTGATGTTTCTATCAGCTGTTTGGACTCTCATTCTGACGGCACCCATTCACTGCAGAGCATCCATTGCTGAGACACTGATGCAATGCTGCATTTCTCCAAATCTGTACAGATTAAATTTTCATTGTGCAATGCTTAGAATGTTGACAGCTTGTGTGTCTGCAGGTGTTTCCAAGAATCTTCAAGGAATAGCAACACTTTATTAAATAATTATTAATGACATTGATAATTTAATCTATACATGATTATTTTGTAATTTGAAAATGACAGCGAAAGAGGATTTTGCAGGGTTTCCAACATTTTCATCTATTACTTTTGATTCTCTCTTAAAGCTGACAAATACAGCGGTGACCACTTTAGCACTTTCATGCAATCGAGCGAGCGATGCGTCTGCTGTGAGGTTTTATTTAAGTTTATTGGCCATGTAAAAACCTCTCTGTAGAAAATAACTGGGTTCGTCTGTCCTGTCACCATGACTTTAGGTGCAGTGTCTATCCGCTGCTCCCGAAGCCTCCAGCAGAGCTACAGGTAGGAACAGTCTTCTTCAATTAAATCTAATCATCCCTCTAAATCAATAATTGTGCTAAAGGCTGCCTTCAAATCTGGGAGGGATTCACATCTAATGTACTGATCCAGCTTGTCTGGGCCAGCCTCCTTGTGTACTGAAACCAAAGCAATTTAGTCGTTGCCTACAGGCCTTCTGGCAGTCCTGGAGTCGGAGTGCAGCGAGGACTCGGAGATACGATTTAATCGGATACATCTGTGTGCACGCCGGAGTTAAGCGCAGCTAGAGCGGGGGCTATGTGAGAAGAAGTATTATCGTTTTCCTACAATAACAATGGCGTGGAGCGTGGGGAGAGCTTGGAAAAACAGTTCGCATCAACCTAATCTGACTTCTCCTCCTTGTGAAATCCAGCCTGGAGACGGGAAAACCTTGCCGCTGACCAATCGAGTCTCCAGCTTGCCAAAACAGACAAGGCCGAGGAAATGAAATAGGTGGGCTAGAGAGAATCCATGCGTGCATGTGTGTGTTTGCGTGTTCTTCTTGGATGTGAGCGCAGCAGTGAGTCATATCCACTACTGTTTGTTCCAGACACCAAAATGTTGGCCTCAAAATTACCGACGCACTATTTTTGATCAGACAGCGCATGGGGAAATCTGCAAATGAATCATTGCACGGTGACATCAGACCATAAATTCTTCTCGGCTCTGTCCACAGACTTCTAGTGTCTCATAGTTTTTCATAGCTTTCATTGCAGTAACAACACAAGCCTAATTTAAGAGATGCAAAGCTGGCAGGATGAGCTCAGTTTTAAGGGTTTATCTGGAAAAGAACAGAAGCTCCTCCGCAGTGCTCAACTGTGCAGAATAACCTCCCGTCTAAAACACAGATGTGCAGTTTACATGCAGTGATGTGCAGATATTAGGTTCAAATCGATATCTATTTTTTATTCTATTTACACTGCACGATGTATTTTGAAGGAATTATTTACCCAAAATTTTCAATTCTGTCATCAAAAAATTTGTATTATAAATAGCAACCATATATGTGTATTTATATATGCAACTTTATTAAAACAACATTAAAATCTATCTATCTATCTATCTATCTATCTATCTATCTATCTATCTATCTATCTATCTATCTATCTATCTATCTACCTATCTACCTACCTACCTACCTATCTATCTATCTATCTATCTATCTATCTATCTATCTATCTATCTATCTATCTATCTACCTATCTACCTACCTACCTACCTATCTATCTATCTATCTATCTATCTATCTATCTATCTATCTATCTATCTATCTATCTACCTACCTACGTACCTACCTACGTATCTATCTATCTATCTATCTATCTATCTATCTATCTATCTATCTATCTATCTATCTATCTATCTATCTATCTATCTATCTATCTATCTATCTATCTATCTATCATACATAGACTAAATTTGCAAAAGGGATTAACTTTAATGAATTGTTTTCTCACAAATGACAACATTTTGACAAATTTTCACTGTGCAGACAAATTTTAATGTCTAAACGTCAAATTAATAACTCTATTTTTTCAGTAAATTATTTTAATTAAATTTTTCAGTGAAATATTCCTTCCATACATGCAGCCTGTCATCCTCAATTCACCACCAGCAACAGAAATGTGTAAAAATACCACGATTTAAAATGAAATATTCATTGAATAAAATGAATTGATGCCATTCAATTAGAGCACAGTGGATATTTAGCACTTTTTCTTCTGCAAGATCTTGCCATAACATCAAGCACTAATATCTAATGATGTTCATCAATCTACAGTACTCACGTCACTGAGGATGGGACTGTGTTCCCTCTCGACTTATATGGATAATACGGCTGGTCCCTCATTCCCACGCGCTCTTTATATGAGCTAAGTCACCAGAGGATACGTCTCAGACGGTGAATGACCATTATCTGTTTCAAATGCTTCAAGGGGCTCGCGATAAGAATTTCAGAGCAAGGCGGCAAAGGTTAAAAGGAGAGATAGTTCTTGTCATCGTTCATCTAGTGGATGGGAGAGAGGCAACGGGAATGGCGCGATATCTTAAAATAGGCGAGTGATGGAGGCGAAGAGCAGATAGACACTTTAAGCAGCTCAAGTCACAGTTCAACAACCACTAGTGCTGTAAGACAGGACAGTTCAGCCCCTTCTCCAACATATGAAGCTGACTATTTCACCGATGATGAATCTCAGATGATGTGGAGCCAAAAAGAGCTTCACGACTGTTTGCTGGCGTGTCTCCAGAATGAAGTTGGATATTTGACCAATAATGACTCCTTTTCTGTAGTCATTTCAACATTTACAGCTGCTAGTTGGTGATTTTATTGGGTTACACTTTATTCTGATGGTCCCCTTTAGCCATTCTGTTGACTATAAGTAACTTTGCAACTATATAACTCTCATTAGAGTATTAGTAGACTATTAGGAGTAGTATATGTTTACTAAGTTAATTAGAGTCAGTTGAATGTCCATCAAAATGAAGTGTCAGCAAGCAGTCACTATAATACTCTAATGACTGCTTGTTGAAACTGCAACATTGTTATAGTCAACAGAATTTCTTAAGGGGACCACCAAATTAAGAGTTGCCTTTTATTGCCATGCCGAATCATTTAGTGTTTCATAAAAAAAACAACCCGTGATGGTTAGCGCTATTCAGAAGTCCATTGCAGAATACTTGAGACCATGAATAACAGCATTCAACACTTAGCAGAAGAGAGTATGTGTGTGTGTCTTTGCATGTATAAATGAATCAAAACCTGCCCTGTTGGCCCATGATATAATTTTTATCCAAATGAGTCAAGTGAATATTCCTTTATAGGCGTCACCTTGAGAAACAATTCCTGTCTGAATAGACTTTAAATTATTTAAAAGCTATAATTTGTCAGACAAACTGCGAATGAAACATTTGTCCGAATGAATCAGCCTGGTTCAAAGAAAACACGGCTGATAGACAAGGTTATGCAGTTATCCCTAAACCCCTAAGTGACAGGGCTCTAGGAAAGCTGTAATTATCAGGTTGATTAATATCTAGTCAGCCCAAGGCCAGACTCTGAGGGAAGCTGGAGTGTAAGCGAGACTTTAATAAGTGTTTTGCTCAGACAGCTCCTCCAGCAAGACCCCACTCTCCATATCATTCAGCATTTTGGAAACTAACCGCTAATATTATGACCCTAACCTCACTGCGTCTTCCCCGTCAACCCTCAGAGACCCTCGCTAAGTGTGACTGACTAGAATCGCTGTCGTATCTCCGCTCACGAGGAAAAACTGTCCTTATCTAAGCGCCACTCTGTCGATGCCTCATTGTTCAGATACTCACAGAGCTTTAATTGCTGCTAGCTGTGTGTTCGTTGAAGGTCACACTACAGACTCCGTGCTAGGATCTATTCATGCATATCATCTTTATTGAGGATAATCAAAACTGCGGATGGCTTTGAACCAAGTCCAACGGGTTCGGCGGGACTTATTTATTTTGAAACACGAGCTCTCAGAGAAAGATAAAAATGGTTCATGGGAATCAGCTGATTAGCTAATAGGTATTATTAGCAATTACTCTCGTCCTACTCTGCAGGAGATTAGCACGAGCCGGGAGAGAGACAGACGCACTGCATTCCAGCGCAGTGAGAGAAGAGGCAAGGTGTTCATAGACATGAACCCGCAGTCAAGCACTCATTTTCAGACAATTCATCAAGCCCACATCTCATATTTCAAAATCCTCTCGTCCTCCCACACCTGCACATGTTTTACATATTTTTTAGTGGTGTGTCTAACAGACAGTTGTTTGTCTTGCAATGTAAATCTGTGTCTTTTTTTAAGGGATGATGAATAAATCACATAATTCCTGTTGCTTTGAGCTCATCCATTCATGCAGCATGTTTTAAACGTTTCATGAGAGAAAACAACACAAAACTGGTAATAATAAATCTCTTTCTATATTTTCAACTTACTCTTTGAGCTTTCCACCTTTTATATTTAGACAACCGTCTGTCAAACGCTTTACGCAGTAATTGATTTGCATGATCATGGAGGATCCATGGTTAAAAATCATCAATTAATATTAAAATAAACATTGAACTTTGACAGAAATGATCTAGTAAAGAAACTAGACAGAGAAGCATGATAATCTGTGTCAATATTCCATCTAATATTAGCTGTATTAGGTTTTTAAGACCTGCCTTTTGATAATATCCATAATATACCTCAATATGTAGGTATTGGCTCCACAATGGTAAATTATTTTATTTTGTTTCATTGATTTTATTTTATTCTGCCTTACACAAACTGCCTTTGTAGCAAAGTAGATTCAACATGTTTAGAGTAAGATATACTACACACATGTACAGTATACATATTTATTTACATAATCAAGTTGTTTTCCACAATTCTTTTATATATATTAAAACAAATAAAAAAACTACTCAACTTTTCTGATACTGGAGTTCCCATCATGCACTGGGGCATGACTAATTAATAAGGTCGATTTTTTTTGTTGTTGCTGTTTTCACACTGTTTTATTATTGCTTTTGTTGTTAGGTTTAGTAACTTGCGATTTTGTTACATCTGGAGTTCATTTTCTACTCAAAATTCACATTCATACTCAAAAACGATCCTCAGAATGTTATTGTGTATTGTGTACCAAGTACTGAAGTCTCTGTGTTTGGGTGAGTGCCACATTACTAATTATGTAGATATGGTTTCCACATAATATTTATTGTATTATTTACTTAGATGTTTCTGCGTAACATATACACTTTAAAAGCATGGTTTTATTCAGTGTTATATTGAGTAAAATCAAAGTATTGCAAAGTAAGCTTTGACTAAGTAAGAAACTTTTACTGGCCAAGTTTTAACTGAGAAAAATTGCTGTTAAATATATATATATATATATATATATATATATA
>NW_015505833.1:823629-838911 GCF_001515645.1 Sinocyclocheilus grahami
ATATATATATATATATATATATATATATATATATATATATATATATATATATATATATAACAGCAATATTTCTCTATAAAATGTTAAATTGTTTTAGTAATTTTTTTTTTTTTTTTTTTACCAGTTAGTTTAAAACAGAAACAAAATGAAAACACCAGCCTTTGTGTTCTCATAATCATTAGCTAAGAAACAATGAAGTAACACCCAACTAGTCTAATGGCAATGTTTTTAGTGAATGTCATGGCTGAATTGCTTTAAATGTGGTTTAAAATGATCACAAATATGTTGTTTAATTTTATATCACCATAAAATCATCAAGAATATATTGTGAATATTCAGTATATCACCCAGCTCTAATTGTTATATAATTAACAAATCCAAACCGCTCTTGTCATGTTACTTTTCCTTATGCCAACTCTGGAAATTTTGCGTGGTCACTTGCCAGCAGCACCAGAGGGCCCAGAACAGCCTCACCAATTAACAGCACAGCAGGATTCATTGCCCTGCTTTTAACAATCATTATAGATTGAGGGTGAACATGTGTTGATGGTTAATTTTATTTCCAAGAGAGCACGAAACAATTAGCCTCTTAAAGTGTGCTAGCAATGGTCTACATACAGCTAGATTGGCTCTTGAATTGCACTGGGAGGAGAAAGAGCGATCTGCGCTTCCAGTGACGTGTACCGATCCCACGTCACACCTCTCCCTATCAGCCAGACTGAAGAGACTGGGTTACCGGCTTGGGCTCACACATATTCATGGACACAGCTGGGACAGTTTAATTAACTTAATTCTAGTTAATTACTCACCCCAGTGCAGCTGACCAAACTCCATCACGGACTCTCTCTGCGCACGGCTGAGTTATGGCCAGCTTTGGGAGCCGGAGAAAGATGGACAGGCAGGAGCACCAAACAGTGGACTGCAGGGAAGAACTGGGTAGAGTTGCACCAGCTGTTTGTAAGTTCTAACTTAAATTGGAACGTAAAGTCCACATTAGAGGCTTAGTAACTACTGCCTGGTTTGTAACTCTTAATTTGGTTGCACCATTTGTTCTTAAGGCATAGTGTATCTGTCTATGAAGTAATGCACAGTCACATAACAAGACGTTTACATTCAGTGATCCAATAGCAGCCTTCAAATTCATGAGTAGAAGTTGTGTTTAAATGGCATACATTTCAGTTTACCCAGTTAAAGCTGGAGTATGCAGTTTCTGCGCTACTAGTGTAATCTAGCGGAACTACAAAAATAAGCATGTTTTAAAACAGCCTTTGCAAAAGCCCCTTTTAAGCATCACGCCTTCCCCAACTCAAACATCACAAACACAGCTCTTACGGGTATGTAAAATAAAAGGTATGTCTTCAAAGGTAAAAGTAGGCTACTTTCAATAAAAGGTTCAACATATTGGGAATACTTTTAACTTGAAGTTTAGCTTGCCTGTTGAGAAGAAACAAGCCATTACGGTTGGTTACAGAATTGTACAAATGCATATTTGCGGGATGTTCTTTGTTATTAGCCAAGTTGTTTTTTTGCAGCTTGAGTAGGTTTAATTAATTCCAACCTATAGAATCTACAACACAGAAATGCACATTCCAGTGGCTATGAAAACTTTGCCTCTCCGATATTCTTGTGGACCTGGAGGACACTGAAATGTCGAAAATCTTCCCTACACACTACTCCCGAGTGTCTATATTTCAGCTACAGTGGCAACGACTTATGCAGAGCTTCAGAACCATTGGCTTTTGCATGTGCAAATTAATTCACTCTAAACGATTTACTGCCCTGGAGCAGCAAATGGGAAACAAGGGTAAAAACATGAAGACCATTTTCACGGATTTCCTGCTGGCTTCCAATTTGTCTGAAGCACCCGCGACCAGTAATTTATTACTTTGCTGTTTACAGCTATTGATTTCACCCACAGAGCCTCCTGACATCCAGCGTTGGGGTTTGAGATGCAGAGGGCAGGGGCTGCTCTTCCTGGTGCTCCGGGGTCAGGTAAGGTAGCATAGGGGTCTGCTCGGGGTCACAAGGCCCCAGCAGGAGAGCCCGAGAGTGGGCAGAGTGTTTGCGGATTAAGGACTTGAGGACCAGAACTATCCACGTTCCACCAATTAAGCTCGACTCTGCCCTGCTGCTGCGGGACACCACAGGGCCGGGTCTTGGGCTCCTTGCTGTTTATGAATTTGCATTGTTCCAAGATGTATATCTAGGCAATTGTGCTGGGCCATAAAACAGCATGGCTGCTTAAAATGTTTTGAAAGGGAAAAAGAGGCAGGCTAGTCCATTAATTTACCTCAACTGTGTCAATCTCCCACAAACACTGTTATGACCTTAAACCAGCAGAATGGGGAGCAAAACCATGACTCCTACTGATGAGGCGTGGGTGAGAGAGACAGTAAAGAAGGGAGGGGAAAACCTAAAAAAAGGACAACAAGATGGAAAGGAAATTAATGACTCTTCACACATTGACTGTGTTTCTTTTGTGGAGACCAGCAAAAGAGAAGCAGGTTCGAGAGGATGTGGGGCTCAGGAGCCAGTGGATATCAGGCCTGTAAATTCCACTAAACATTACTAACTTCATTACATGGCAATTACCAGCCAGAGGGGGTGGAACGGAGTATCCCACTTCCACATACATTTGTCCAAGACTTTTCACTCTCACCCCCTCTCTTTTTCTCCATCTTTCTTTCTGTCTTCTAAAGGCAGAAAGGTCAAACCATTACATCGTCTGAATGAAATGTTCCTGACTTCCTCTGATGTATAGGCGACTGGCCCTGGAAGCCACTGGTATTGTTCAGGTGTGTAATAATTAATGCAGCTTTGGAATGGCTCTTCTGGGATGAACGGAGGGGCGGAAATGCTGTCGATTCCACACCCACTGAGGTCGACAACTGACTCCGGATTAAAAGGCCAAAACGGGAAGCCAAAAGAGCAATGCTACAATGCTCAGTTTACTTATTTCCCATCAGTTGTCTTATTTGAACTGAACACACCCTGTTATGCCCTGGTAAAGCATCTCTGTCTATCTGTATAATTTAATTGATGTCAAATAAATGGCTGCTAGTACAGTGCCATATTACAAAACCACACTGTGAACCCACATTGTACTTATTTACTGATTACATATTATACATTAAACACACCTGAGTGTCATTATTTCCAGAGAAACGAAAACGTTTGTGTGTGATCATTAAACTGGTGTGACTCCTTTAATGAGATGGGATGGAAGATTAGTAAATATCTGTTAAATGTATATTAGGACACTACAACCGATTTTGCAGAAAAATACTGCAAAAATGGTTTTAGAATTTGTGGTGAAAATCTATACTGTAACAAAACAATACATACAATACACACTTTTAGAGTGAAATAATATTAAAATGTTTTTTTTTTTAATATCAACAGCATTAATGCTATTACAATATGAATATATATCATTTAAAAATACATATTAAACCATATTTAATATTTATTTAAACAATACAATGCTGTTATCTTATAGTTAAAAGTCAAATGACTTTCCCAGATGTACCTGCATGACAGACCATATTTAATGAGTATAATTTAATTAATTTGTTTCTTCTCATACTTGTTAGCAGTGCATATTAGAGTTAGAGTTATGCTCTTTAGTTTATTGCATTATTTTGACATGATTAATGTTACCCTGACGGCAAGTTGTGTTTGTAACATTGCACTCTGTCTATATATGTTTATTAATCATGGTTCAGCAGAAGAGCAATTTGAATGACCTTTTATTGACTTATTTATTTTATGGACACTCTTGTGTATGTGTGTGTGTGTGTGTGTGTGTGTGTGTGTGTGTGTGCGCGTGCGCACACTTTAAACTCTGTATTAAGTCATACAAGCAGTAAAATACTTGTGATGCATGTGGACACACCAACTGAAATGATATGGGCAAGCAGAGACATGAAACAGCAATCAAGTCTTTGATGTGAGCCTCAGGCAACAAGTCAACCTGAACCACCTTTACAAGGAACTATTCATAATTGCTGCATGTTCATACAAAGACATGTATTGTTTCCTTCTTAGATTCTCAATTCGAAAATATATTCCTGTGAAGGTGCATTAACCCACATCTTTGTTTGACCTACTTTGTTTGAGAAAACGATCATTTAATCAAGCCCTCCTCACATCTGAGGCTGTCACTCTACGAGAGTCAAAATATTGCAGTGGTATATGTGTTTATTGTTCCTTTGCAAACAGCAAATTGATTTATGACCAAGATAAACATTTCCACAGTGCTTCTTTCTTAATTCCAGGAAGCTGGCGCTCAATAATCAACCCTGTCACTGTTGATGGAAGACATCAGGATCCACACAATACAGTGTGTTAAACATCAGACTGTGGTGTGAAAGACACATCTCTGCTCTCGAACTCTCTGACTGTGATTCCTTACAGAAGCTGCTGCTGGTGACACTTCCACTGAGATTCCAGCAGAAATGAGCCTTACGAGGTAACGGCACATTAAGACAAGATCATTAAAGGTCTTTGACAGCATGAACACACAGTGGAGTGAGAACAGCTTTTATTTAGGTTCACTAATGGGCTGTCGAATAATGAGAGCCGTTGTTAACTTTAGGAATCCTTTTCCTCATTAACACTCTTTTAGAAACGATCATTGTTCCTGTCTCAATTCCCGACTAAAACTCTCTCATCTACATCCCTCTGTTTTAGCACTTAAGGGACAACATTTCAAATAATGAAGTTAAAAAAAGAGAGATATCATTTACTTGACCTCATTTAGTTCCAAAAATGTATTCTCTACACATACACACACACACACACACACACACACATATATATAAACAATAAATACATAAAATACATTATCTCTATTATAAATATCTATCAAACATCAGACTGTGGTGTGAAAGACACATCTCTGCTCTCGAACTCTCTGACTGTGATTCCTTACAGAAGCTGCTGCTGGTGACACTTTCACTGAGATTCCAGCAGAAATGAGCCTTACGAGGTAACGGCACATTAAGACAAGATCATTAAAGGTCTTTGACAGCATGAACACACAGTGGAGTGAGAACAGCTTTTATTTAGGTTCACTAATGGGCTGTCGAATAATGAGAGCCGTTGTTAACTTTAGGAATCCTTTTCGTCATTAACACTCTTTTAGAAACGATCATTGTTCCTGTCTCAATTCCCGACTAAAACTCTCTCATCTACATCCCTCTGTTTTAGCACTTAAGGGACAACATTTCAAATAATGAAGTTAAAAAAAGAGAGATATCATTTACTTGACCTCATTTAGTTCCAAAAATGTATTCTCTACACATACACACACACACACACACACACACACATATATATAAACAATAAATACATAAAATACATTATCTCTATTATAAATATCTATCTATCTATCTATCTATCTATCTATCTATCTATCTATCTATGAAATATCATGTTAGGCAGAATGCAAATATTCAGTTTTTCATGCATTGAAAGCAAATGGCACTTTATGCTGCTAAATAAATAAATAAAAGCAACAACAACAGACGCTGTGAAGTTCTGCTTAAAATCTTTTTCTGTGTGTTTCACAGGATTAAAGAAAAAAAATCCGAATGACATGAGGACGAGTAAATGATGGAAACTTTTTCAGTTTTGGCTGAATGATTCCTTTAGAGCAGCCAAACGGGAAGTGATTTCCAGTTGTGCCCTCGGAGAAGCGAGATCCCCGCATCAACAATGTTTGGAATAATCAAATAATCAATCAGTTAATTAATTAGTCTGGTGAATAATTGAAGGTCTCAGTCCAGACTTCCTCTCTGATCTCTAAGAAGTTGGCGTCTGAGTTAGAGCATCGGACAGCGATGTATACATCGCTTTAATCAGCGCTTTGATCTTCTCTACAACACTCGTATAAGTCGGTTAAAACTAGGCTGACGACGATGAATTATGCAGCACGTTTATTAAAACATTTATCAGCCAGACTTATTATAAATAGATGACTTTGGTAAAGACAGCGGGCGCAGATGAATAGGTCAGTTTATTTGCTTCTCCACTTGCTTTGTTGCTCCAAGTTGTTTATGTCTTTCAATAAATCTCAACAAGACTTGATTCATCACGCCTGTTTTTTGATTAAACAAGAATGTGGGATGATTTGCCCCACAAGCATGCACGTGCCTTTCCATGGACATTTTCTCACAGTCTGACGTGTTAAAATGTGCTTGGCCTTGCTTTGTCATCCTGAAGGCACTACAGCACGCATGCAGGCCAGCACACGCGTGTGCTTCGACATCTGCCCGCCGGAAACATCTCACACCCAACTGATCCAGCACTGACGCTGGAAAGCTTGCAGGGCTGCAGACGTCAGATGCAAACCCTCCCAGTCCTGGAGAACAGAAACAGATCAGCTTGGGAAACTCAGTTTTACATCTGAGAAAGACGATGGCAAACGAACAGAACTCAGCAGCGACTGTGAGCATCTTTCCATGAACATGATTTTCCCCTTAAGCTCCATATTCTGGTTAAGCCTTTATTCTGAACAGACGTTTGCTCCACAGATATTGGGATATTCATGTATAGTCAGCATAAGCTGAAAACAAAAGAGTATTCTCTTATATGAATACTGGAGATTATGACACAGTTTGTATATATATATATATATATATATATATATATATTCTTCATTTAACCACATTAATTCCCATTCATGTCCTTCACAATAACTGAGCTTGATTAACTGTAAACTACAGCATACTCTTACAAATATGTGATGTTAATGCTCGTAAAATGTCAGTTGCAATTGTATTCTTGATTAATTCAGGCATATGCCTGCTGTTCAATTCAGGTTTTTAGAAACATTTATACTGGCTTAAACTCTTCATTGCAATCAGGTTAATGTGTTTATGTGTAATGTGTAATCAGGTTAATATCATAATATTCTATGCTTAAAAATGCAGATTGCAGTCAATCCAGACCAATCCTTAAATGTGTCTAACTTGAGCATCACATTGCAAAACAAAACATATGCACATATGAATGTACAATAATGGTCAGAAGTTTTAACATAATCAGTAAAATTCACACTGTAAAAAAAAAAGCAACTACATATTTTTCAGTTTTCAAAATTATTTGACTCTCAAATACTGAGAAATGCAATGTTCTACATAAAAACGCACGTCAGACCAACAGAATCCCCCAAATGTCATTCCAACCAGTCAAACACGGTTGTTAAAATAATAATAATAATAATAATAATAATAATAATACATAAATAAATAAATAAATGCATGCTGGAATATTAAGGGTTTTTGAGTTCCCAGCATGCATTGCAGCTTAAATTGTTCTGATTATTGTTCGGCTGTTTGCTGAATTCATGTAAACTTTTTTTTATTGTTATCAAACCAAGAAATCAAATTTTTTTAGAGTTACTCGACAAAAATTTGCTAATTAAGAAATGTATTTAATGCAAAATGCGATTAAAAATGTACACATTTATTGGCTGAATGGGGTATCTTGCATTTACTGAATAAACAAATTCAAATTCACAGAACAAAGTAGTATTACTTGCTACAATTATTAAGATGATATTTGAGAGAACTGAAAAATCTGAATTCAAGTTTTTTTTTAATACAATGAGTTGCCACTTTCAAGATATAAAATGTATTCAGGTCGATATCAACTGTATATGTTGTTTATTTATTTATTTTTGCAATTCAAATTGAGATATTTATATAAAAACTTTTATTTCGATTGAGGTATTATTCGGATTACTAACAGATAGCTATAGTTGAGAGAGACATACATATCAAATACACTTGCTCGAGATGAAGAACACATGAGAGAGAGAGAGAGAGAGAGAGAAGAAACTTAAATGGCATTTGATCTTCTCAGCCTACTCTTGTGGAGAAACAAACAAGACCTTCTCGCCACATCAGAGGCTCGTGACCGAAGCGGCCCACTCTCGCCTCACAGACACACTCCCGTTCCTCCTCCTCTCTCTGTTTCTTTTGCCTTTGCTCTTTTCTATTTGATTGAAGGCTCTGATCCTCGCAGGCACAGCAAATTATCCTGCACTGCAGGAATGAGGAGGTGGCGGAGGTCGGCCTAGACTTCTGTTAATTGGAGCTGTGAGTTAAAACCGCAGAGACAATTACTTTGTAAGTGTTTTCTCCGCTCTTTCTCCTCTCCCTGCTTGGCTCTGGGGGCCGTTTGGAACCTGTTGACACAGATTATGCAGGTGGATCTCGCTGGAGGGAGTGCTGGGCTCATCGCTCTCTCTCCGAGCCGAAAGCTGCTGGCCACATCTGCTGGGCTCTGATAATGCAGCCGCCCTCCCTCTCACAAACCGTTCCATTAGCCCCGCGACAAGAGCATTCCTCACCGCCTTTCTCACCATCTTTCATGTCCATCTTGTTTCTTCCCAAATGCAGATTTCTGTGCCTCCTCCTCCTCCTCCTCCTCTGGCCCTCAAGCAAATAAGAAGCAGTGGCTCGTTCCCGTTGAAACGCGTCGTTGAACTCGGCGTGTTGGGCTAAGAGAGGTCGCGTGGTGTCATCGCTGGCCTGAGTGAACTTGAACACTTTAGCGGCGGCTGAAGGTTGAATGAGCTCTCGTGTCTTTGAGCGTGTTGCCTGAATCAACAGCGCTGCGAGTGTTATTTTCATTTCCAAATGAGCTGGCTGCATCCGAGCTCGCCGCACATCTGGAAACTGTGATTTGACCTTTATTTATATTACGGAGCTCATCAATTTGAGAAATAATTTACACAGTCAGCTGAAGCTAATGTGAAATGTTTTGGCAAGCCGCATGCCGGCGACACAATGCAAATAGCATCTTTTTGTATTTATTTGTATTTTGAAGGGAGAGAGCGGCCAACAGAAGAGCAACACACACACACAACAATTAAGTCACAAAACTATTTATGAGAGGAAAATCAAACCCAGACTAAACACTGTCCTTGAACTTTTTCAATCAAAATCGTGTTTGATTATTATTTTAATCAAAATAATAATCAAAAACCGGCCCCAAAATGGATTTAGACACCCAAGTCACACAAACAAATGTCTGAACATCATTGCATTAGATAACTCGTCCCATACCGAAATGTAATATGACATATATCGGTCTATATTGAGTGATGTTGACATATATGATACCTATAGGGCAATATATAATAAATCTTATGGCATATATAAAATCCCCATGGCGAGTGATTCTCTCTTATTCTTTTGATGTTTGATTAACATTATTAACATAAGACGGGTCCGTTATATTAATGCACATCCCATATTTTCTTTAATGTTTACGTTCACCTAAGACATAACTACGACTTTTGCTTCAATAAACTCAATATTACTGCTTATTAACAGCTAGTAAGGTAGTTATTAAGTTTAGGTATGGCATTTAAGGATTAAGGGATCTAAATTATGTACATGCAGAATAAGGCATTAATATGTGCTTTATAAGTACTAATAAACAGCCAATATGCTAGTGATATGCAACTAGTTAATAGTGAAAATTGGTCCCTAAACTAAAGTGTTACCATAATATCAACATGTCTTGATGGGTTTTAGGATGGATATATGTGTACATAACATATATTTCCAAAACTGTATTACACATACATAAACATACATATTTGTATGGGCTAGATATATATTTATATTACATTTGCATATGAAATGTCAAAGCAAGTGTTATTTATTGTAAAGAAGGATCACACTTTTGAGGCGTAACAATGTTTCTTAGCTTTTAAAAGACAAAACAATATTGTTCAAAATTAGTCAATGACTTGAAAGAATGTATGGTTTTATGAAGACGCATCTTAGGGACACACATAGAGAAAATGACTTTTGGACCAGTTGGTGAAAACCGAATCCGAATCCGAATATGATTTCAGGCTTTTAATACAAAAACTCAAGTGCCCCACATTACCAGCTGTGCAAATGTATTATGACTTATTGTGTATTGTTTCTAACCATGTTAACAGGTCTTAATTGTTTATCGCATGGACTAAATAATTCATTTTTAAAAAATGCAAACAGGGTCAGACACGACATTTCCTCACGACTTGAGTGATTCACCTGCGAGGGTCTGAACTCTGGCAGATCTGCAGGAGAAGTGAGCGCAGAGTCAGCCAAAGTGCAGCGAGTCGGCCGTGATCGAGTGTGTTCCTGCACGTGTGTTCATCATTCAACAGCGGCAGGATGATGAGAGTGCGTCCAATATTATCACAGTCATTTAAAACCGCTAAACTTTGCTATAACTGGCCATGTTTTGTCAGACTAGTTTTACAATTAATTTGACAGCATGTGAATTAAACAGTGGAAATGGCATCCTGCTGAAGAAAATGGTAAACTTAGTGATATGCAAGAAATTTGAACACTTTGGGAAAACACAAATTATGGAAAAAATAAATAACAGAATGTCTGACAACACTGGCAGAGTTATGCGTTTTAAAACATTGTGTTGAGCTAAAGTCAACCTCAAAGCACTGACTAATAACACAGCTCTGTGCTTGCTCTAATCATTTCATCACCGTCATACTTCTCACTTTTTCACAAAAGGCTGCAAGGTCTTGAAATTCCTCAGGCTCCAATAAAAGCACTTCAGCAGTTTTTAAACAGTGTGTACTTTCTAACTACTAAAGTAAATGTCCCTGAAACTGTCTGTGAGGAACCGGGTGCTAGAGAAAACCCCAACGTGATAAAAGCTTCGCCTGCATGTGTGAAGTCCTGCTGAAATGTGTTCACACCATCAGAGTTAAACGGTAGAGCGGCGGGTGTGAAGTAATCACACACACACACACACACACACACACACACACACACACACACAAACACACACTCTCACTCACACGCACGCACGCACACACGCATGCACACACACACACACACACACACACACACACACACACACACACACACTTCACCTCTGCTGTGTCAGGACGTTTCTGCTCCTTTGCTGGATGAACTTTTGGAAAATCAACTCTCTGAAAACACACGCTCACAATCGCACGATAGCTGATTTCATTTGTCCACTAACAGTGCAAGACTTCACAATAGAAATTAATGTTTGTTTGTTTTGTTTTTGAAAGTCATGAGTATTTCCACAATTGTGTTTAATAACATTCTGTGGCAGAAATTACATAAAATGACTGAATATTTTCATGCTTTTTATGTATAAAGTGACCATCATACAATTACAATTTGACTGTATATAAAATACAATAAAAAAATATCTTCAAATGGTTATTACCTGCTTTTTTTCATTTAATCTCAAGCTCTTCATGCACATTTTTCTCCTTCTTGATAATCAAGTTCTAATATATATATTAGGGCTCTCATCGTTAACGCGTTAATGCATGCAATTTATTTTACAATCCTTAACGCGTTAAAATAATTTAGCACAATTAACGCAAAATTACTGAAGCAAAATTTCTATTCTAACCCTTTAACCCAATTGTGCTTCTCCGCTTGCGATCGAATCATTTTAAGCCGCTAAACTCTGGGAAAGTTTTCAGTGCAATGATCCAGTAAGCGAATGCATTCAAACAATCCGTCCAAAACTGCGCTAATATAAAGGAAACCAGGCTGATTACATCAGAGATTGCAGAGAGAACAGAGACTCGCGTTGCGTTTTAAGTTAATTATTCATTCATTCCAGTGTGTTTGGCTTTTAAACACGAGCTCTGTCATATTCTGTGATCGTCTCTGAAGAGCGCGAGCCCTCACTTGTCACGCGCGCTGTGTGAAGTACAGACTGAACGGATTGTCATCACATCCCACCGCTGTACGGCCAGATGAGACGCAAACTACGATTCTCGACTGGATAACCAGTCTCGCTAGTAAAGTATTGATGGATGAAGTCTGCAATCAAGGTAAAGATGACTGCGGTGGCGTACAGGACTCGTACAGTGAGTCCGTTATAATAATGCGTGTATGAGTGCTCTTGATGCACTGATCGCACATTGTATTTATGCACAGGCACAGACATTTCCGTACATTCACATTGTTTCCACTCACATTCACGATAATGTTATGATTTGTCATGTGTATGTTGCTGTGTTTAGTTATTCTGAATGGATCCGTGTACTGTAGTAGATAGGATATATGCAGTCAGCAGGCGGTTGGTTTAGGGATGTTTTGGCATCTCCATGTGGTCCTGTTCAGAATCGCAACTTGGCTTCTCTAAAATGTAAAAAAGCTCTTTACTGTTGCACTGTACACATACTATAAAATGCAGATTTTTTTTCATATGTGCTTATATGGGCTCCTTATATAATTTGGTTCTTTGGTGTCCTTTTAGAGTTTCTAAGTGGCCTTTTTTGGAAAGTCATCTAAATTTATCTTGAAAAAAGCTTGCAGAAAATATAGATTTTTGAGAATCACCCTTCAATCCTTTGGTTTACTTTGCTGGATATAGCAAATGATGACAAAATAAACATTTGAAACAAGATACATGGAATTTCATGAAGTGTGTGATTAATTGCAATTAATCACAAAAAAAGGATGTGATTAATCAGATTAAAAATTTGAATCGATTGACAGCCCTACTATACAGTATATATATATATATATATCACACTACAAATGAGAGACAGTCATAAATTCTGTGAAAGCATGTATAATCATTTTAAGTATATATAATTAAAAACAAACATATACTGTATAAAAACACAGTGAAGAATAGTACATAAGTGAAGTATAAGTATATAATTATTTATATTTATATTTACATTTAAGCCTTTAGATAATTATATGTAATGTCATTATTTTTTATCTTTTTTTTATTTATTTAAGATTTATTGAGTGGGCCTACAACAAGCTTAAAAATATATAAGCATCCACAAATAAATAATTACATATATTTTTGTTTTAATTTTAATTTCATATAACAAAACAATATAAGTTATATTTATATAAGCCCCCCCAGGCTTTGACAAGTAATATTATATGATATTAGCTTAGCATTATTACTTTTATTGTTGTATTCTATTGTTGTTAACTCTGACAAATATTGAATAAAATAAGTCTTTATCTTTGTTGGTCAGTGTTTTGAAGCATATACATATAAATCAACCCTGTGCTGTTCTCAGGCCTGTAATACAGGGTTGTGTATTGGTTGGTTGATGGATTCGTCAGAAGTAAAAGCAGATCACAGTTCCACAGCAATAATGCATGAGTTTTGATCCAAATAAGACTGTTCGGCCTCTCTTATCAGGACAGTCACCAGATTTACCCGCTGCAGATTCCTCAGTATTCAGCCTGCTAAATTATATGGACATCTGCAGCAGCCAATAGCTGGAGGCGGCGCCGTCCTCAATGGCATTCTGTACATAAGCTTAGCTTACTAGCCTGCGATAGCAAGCCAATGCTTATCCATGTTAACAGAAAACCTTCTAAGACAGGATTAGCAGCGAGATGGTGACTAGCACGACGGACGGCACACAAACGCCAACCTCACTTACTGCGCTTCAAACAGACCAATAATCAGAACATCTGCCTTAGACTACATCTGAAATATGACTGGAACTGAGTGAAAACAGACATACAGATTTCTGTAGAATATGATGGCAATCCATCAATCATACCATATTACTGTAGTACTGCAGCTGTGGAAACAATGCTTTTAAACACATACTTACATGAATAAATAATATTACCACAGTTACCTTCTATAGTATATTATGACTCATCAAATATTGTAGATAATATGGAATTAATTATAATACAGAAAATTACAAAATAATTATTCAATCGCACTGTTTATAGACCTCAT
This sequence comes from Sinocyclocheilus grahami, assembly GCF_001515645.1. NCBI lineage: Eukaryota > Metazoa > Chordata > Actinopteri > Cypriniformes > Cyprinidae > Sinocyclocheilus > Sinocyclocheilus grahami. Next base: position 837,388 of record NW_015505833.1, read on the forward strand.
AATAATTTATTTAGCAGTAGAAGTATATTGTGTGTATGCGATGATTTAGTTTTTTTTTTTTTTTTAAATGTCTTCATTTTTTATTTAAGTTTAGTATTTTAGTTTTAGTTATTTCAAGTTAAAGTAGATTAAAATGAGAAACATTGCCTTAGAAACTAGCTGAAATAAAATCTAATATTTACATTGTATTTGAGTTGAAATATATTTTATACCAAGTTATATAATTGTGTGTGTGTGCTGCATATATTAGTGCTGTCAAAACTAAAATTAATTACAAATATTGATGCGATTCAGTCATAAAAAAGATGCCATTAAACAAATATTTAAATATCTGTTCTTGTTGTTGTTTCTACATTAATTTGAAGATCAAATGTAAAATTATTGCAATATAAGAGTATATTTAAAAACTTTAATGTTAGGTGGGATTAATCATGATTAATTGTGATTTATTTCAGAAAAAAAGTGTAATTAATTGTTCTTTTTTTTTATCAGTTGACAGCATATATATATATATCTCTCTTAGACAAAGACAACAGCAGCAGATGTATCAGAAAGCAGAGGAAAGGAGAAACTGCGTCTTGTCTGTCAGATGTGACCTTCTACTTCTCTTTATGGGTTAAGCAGCCTTAATGCGTTCTGTATGCCTTCTGTCACAGTCTTTGCATATATGATACCAAATAATTGGGATTTATACATTATTCATTGTGTACTAATACAGGTGAAATGACTTTGTGGCTCGGAGTGCTGTCTGTCGACAGAGAAATCACACATACTTCAGTGTGAAAGAATAAATACCCTGCAAGAACACATGCAATAAAAATGTATGAGCCGCGGGCGGCCGGTCGAGTGCTTTAACTGTTAACGTGGCATGTCTCTAAAAACAGCAGAGCAGAGGTGCTTCTCAACCGCTTACATCGGACAACTAGTAGAAGAATTAACAAATAAAGAAGTTTCTGACTTTTGTGTCAGTTTATCCTTCTCTTCATGGTTTTCGAGGATGATGGTCATTCAAGAGATCTGTCCATGTCGGCACATGCGTTTGTGCCAGAATACAGTAGAGTCTGCCACAGCTTTTTGACAAAGAAAAAAATAAATAACACACGATAAAAGCAGCACTTGAAAAGCTGGTACTATTCTTAGTACTGTTACAGAATAAAGGTTCTTCATTGGCATCTGTGGTTCCATGGAGAATATTTAACATCCATAGAACCTCTTCACTGGACACACTGCTCTTTATAGAGGAAATAAAGGTTTTTGGCTATTTGACTTTTCATAAACTGTTGTTTCAAACTAGTGGAATGGAAACACCCAAAATACACTTATAAGTGTGGCATCTATTACACTTTATGTATGTACATCTGTAGATTTAAAATACAATATCTTGATTTTTTATTTTTTATTTTTTCCACTTCAGCAGCACTTACACCAAACTCATACCTCTGCATTCTGTTTTATAGAGGGGTTTGTTCTAATATAATTTGCCTGATTTTATGCATTTTATTCCTACAAAAAAAATAAAAAAAA
>NW_015505833.1:840928-843339 GCF_001515645.1 Sinocyclocheilus grahami
TTTTTTTATTTTTTTTCCCTAAAAAAAAAAAAAAAAAAAAAATATATATATATATATATATATATATATATATATATGAATTATCATTTTTTTTTCTGTTGACAATTTTCAGATGTATGGATTGATAAAAGGGAAATAAAAAAATCATTACCTCTAATGTGTCATGCAAATTGAGAGAGAGAGAGAGAGAGAGAGAGAGAGAGAGAGAGAGAGAGAAAAAAAAAAGTTTTTTGTTCTGGAAATGTATACAATTTAGTGCATATTTAATTACATTATGCCTTATTTGAATATTTAAACAACATTTCAGAAATATTGTAATGCAAAAAAGTTTGCAATTCTTAATCAATCACTCAGTTACTCAGTCAATCACAAATATGGTAATATTTATTTGTTTGTTTGTTTGTTTATTTATTTTGTCCCTGGTGTGTATTACCTTCAAAAAATATATATATATTTTTTCCTTTTTTTTCTTTTTAATAATCTAAAGAACTCTCCGTTTTTGCCTGTAGTGTTTTTCCTTAAAAAAGGTTCCTTGGGGAACCAAAATGTAATAAAAATGTATTTATTTTTTTAAGGTGATGCCATAGAAGAACCTATGGCATCACTTCAAAAAAATAAAAAATAAATAAAACCCCTTCCACAACCTTTATTTTTAAAAGTGTACGATCCACATTTTATTACTTGCATTTTCCCCTGCTGTCCGAGATCCATTTTTGGATTTTCTAGAAGCACTACTCTTTGAAATTCCCAGATAGACGCTTCCACAGAGCAGATTTCTGCACGAGTCATGGTTACCCAAACCACGGCGACTCAGAGAACACAAACAATTAGCCTTCAATGACTCCATAAACCCGGCTGTTTGATAACTCGCAGAGAGCTCAATTCACCCATTCAGCGGCGCCGGAGAGACCCCAGACACAAGAGCGTCGGGTGGCTGCCGTTCCAGCAGCAAACATGAGGCCGTCCCGTCTCCAGATCTAAAGTTCCTCCACTCCGGCATAATATAGTAATTACAGGGCTCCCGTGACCCGTCTTTAGCACATACTGACCCACACATTTGAAACCAGAGGGGCTCAGAAATGTTTAGGTTGATAAAGACCTGCCCCTCCGCAAGTTTAGGGCAACATAATATTTCTTTTGGCAGGGGTCATCGGCGCTGCCCGTACATCATCACCAACTTATTAGAGCTCCAGGCAATTAGCTGGAAACAAACAGGGCAGACAGAGGCGGCATTGAGAGCCTGAGAAGCGCAGGGGAGGAGGGAAGGCCTGTGGCAATGCACTACTGCAGCGCGCCATCAAAGCCCAGACAGCGGCCCGGTCCAAGAGAAAGCCCGCCATTGTTGCGGTGTAACGCCTATACAGTAGACCGGCTCGCATCCGTATTTTTCCACTGATTCGGGTTTCAGGGCGATTCGGCCCGGAATAATGCAGAGGCTGGTGGGACTTTCACCTGAACTCTAAATGCAACGTGCAGCCCGGTCAGTTTGGGATTAAAGAGTCATTAGGGCTCGTCCGGGACGCTCCTGACGAGAGGCTGTCATTAAGGTCAGGGGACATCATCGCGTGACCGTCAGCCCGAAACGAGCCGCTGAAACACTGCACTTACTCAGAGGGGCGGGAGACTTCCTCTGATAATCGGGCCAAATAATTACAAATTGTTTCTGAAAGCTGAACGTGTCTCTGCAACTTCAGCACTTTCCCATGCAGCGACTGATCTTTATTACAATGAATTGATTTTTTTTCTCATTAAAATGGTCTTAGAAACTTTTTAGCATGCATTCAAATGCTCACTGTGATTACATTTTACGGTTTCGCCCCTGTTCCAGACTTTCAATCCGACATAAAAATGTGAATTATTACATGTTTAAAAGCGGGATGATCCAAATAGTTAATTGCGAGTTTTTATTTCAAAATTCAGATCTTTTTCCCCTCAGAATTACGTGTTTAAATCTCACAATTCTGACTTTATTTCCCAGAATTGCAACTTTATTTCTCACAGTTGTGAGTTTCTATCACTCAATTCTGAGATAAAAAGTCACAGTTGGCTTTTTTATTTTTTATTCAGTGGTGTAAACAGGCTTCCAAAGGATTATTATAGTTAATTAAAACTGAAGATATATATATATATATATATATTCAAGATATGAATAAAAAGCAATAGTATCTCAATTACACTTAAATAATGTACATAGTACAGCATACTAAATCAAATTAAATTCATGCTTTTCGCAAATTACAAATTAAGTGCAAATTACAAAACAGACTTACAGAAAAGTGTATACAGGGCTTGAAATACAGTATTGCACAATCCAAAACTACACAATCATGTGATGCATGAAAATAGTAGTTCGACCACCGTCACTTAATGATCTTGAACACGGTCCATCATTTGAGATGGGGTGAAAACAG
>NW_015505833.1:843594-851762 GCF_001515645.1 Sinocyclocheilus grahami
GTTTGGAACAACATGAGTGTAAGAAAATAACTGATTTTTTTTTTTTCCGGCTGAACAATGTGGTGGAACTGATGTAATTTATTTTAGAAAGTCATAATTTTTGAAAACTACTGAAATGCTTTGTTTATTTTACTTAGTTAGATAATCACAGACTTTCATCCAAAAGTGGCCTGTTGAAACAAAAAGCAGTTCTCATGTTTGTAACCCATTTAAAAGGCCATTTTTATGAAGTGTGGTGAGTGCAGTTCTGCTTTTAACAGGTCGATTACGAAGGGTGCGCTGCATTGATTTGATTTGCACATTTTAAGCACTACTAAAACAAACTGGCATGTCTGCCATGGAATAAAGTGATCTCAAATTAGTCTTCAAACGGCTGCTCAGTGCTTTGATCGTCTTTGCCTCTGGTCGACAGAATCCCAAGTCACAAAACATGGGGACTGAGGGGCAGATTTGAGACGCTGACACACACACACACAACACACACACTCACACACAGACATACACACACACACACACACTCTCTCTCTCACACACACACACACACACACACACACACACAAACTTTCAGCACACTTATCAGTTTCATGTGAACAGCCACTGGAATGCCGGCTTGAGTCGCTCGTTTTCCCACAAGAGTTTTTCCCCTTTCTTTTTTTAATTTGTTCCTCATTCTCTCAATGGATCTGGTTACTGGACGTGAAACGCTCAATGGCCCGTCGGCTCTGCGGTGCCACTCAGAAGCCATGATATCTGCTGAAATAACAGCAGATTCCAGGTTCAGAGCTGAGGAAGAGTTTTGCTGTAAATTAGCAGTAATTATCCTAGCACATGTACCGCTCACCTCAGCTCCACTTGCTTTGTGGCTGTAAAATCAAAGTGCCGGAGATGAAACCAGCAATCACGGCTTTCATTTGAGCCATGCAGCTTCAAAGCACCTTCATTTGCACATAAAAACCCAAATGTGATCACAGCATCGCTCTCCAAAACACGGGTCAACAAACAAATCTGGAACAGTGGATTCTGACTTTTGAAGCTGAATTTTAAATGTTATTTGGCCTGTTTTCTCTGGTCCATCAATATGTTTATCTGTATCTAAGTCTATTAAAAGCAGGGCTCGTTGTTTTTGCTCCGCTGAATAATTCTCAGGGTGAGCTATCACTATGAAAACGTCTCTAGGTTACGTATGTAACCATGGTTCCCCGAGGGAACGAGACGCTGCGTCGAGAATCGCTTTGGCAACGCCCGTGCGTGATCGCGTTCTGAAGCACTTGTAAAATCAGCCCAATGGAGCAGCAATACATCACGAGCGGAGTGGCGTGAGCACCAGGAAGTATAAAAGCACATCTGGCAGAGTGCAAGTTAGCTTCGATGAAGTAGCGCCTGCAGGGATGCAGGGAGTATGGCGGAACTCGAGCTGCGTCGAGATTCGCTTTGGGAACGAGAATACCAACTGCGCCATACTACCAAGTCCCTGCCTGTGTGTGTATCAGATGAGCACATCACGAAGAGAGAACTTGGGAACCTGGGGTAGATGTCAGGTCTAGGTTATAAAAACGGACAAAAGTGTGTGGAGAGGACCAGCACGCCGCAGCACAAATGTCCTGCAAGGCCACACCCAAGTTGAAAGCCTTCGAGGCCACCATACTCCTGGTAGGAGAGGGGAAACGGGAGGCCAGGGGACTCGTTGGATAGTGAGATGGCCTCGACCATCCACCTACTCATAGGCTGATTGGTCGCCAGAGATCCTTTTTTTGGCGGACCAAAACAAACAAACAGCTGATCTGCCTTATGCCACGGGGCAGGTCTGTGTGCGTAAGCGTTCAGTGCTCGAACTGGGCAGAGCAGATAAAGCCTTTCTTGGCCTACTTCCTGGAATGGAGGAGGACAGAATGCCTGAAGTACTATGGGCCCTGGTGAAGGGGTGTGGTAAGCAGCTAAGGCCGCCACATATACCTTCAGAGTGGAAGGAGATAACCCTGCGTAAAATCGCTCCTGCAGAAACTTTAGAACTGTACCAATTGGGCAGTTGACTGGGTCCTGCAGTCGCTGTCCGCACCATGAAGCGAAAAGTTTCCACTTCAAGGCGTACTGTTTCCTAGTGGCAGGAGCTCTGGACTGAAGTATAGTCTCAACAACCTCAGTTGAGAGACCAGATGCTAGGAGCTGTGCCCCCTCAGGGACCATGCCCACAACTTCCAGTACTCGAGGCGGGGGTGAAGAATGGTGCCCCCCGCATGAGAGGGGAGGTCCCTCCTCTCCGAGAACCATACTCGGTCCGGCCAGAACGGGGCTACTAGCAACAGACGGACCCATGATGGCGTACTCTCTCCAGAACTCCCGGGAGCAGAACGATCGGGGGAAAAGCATACAGACAAAGCCTCGGCCATGTCTGCACCATGGCATCCAGCTCCACTGGGGGAGGGAGAACCAGAGCGCGAAAAGTTTTCACTTCAAGGCATACTGTTTCCTAGTAGCAGGAGCTCTGGACTGGAGTATAGCCTCAACAACCTCAGTTGAGAGACCAGATGCTAGGAGCTGTGCCCCCTCAGGGACCATGCCCACAACTTCCAGTACTCGAGGCGGGGGTGAAGAATGGTGCCCCCCGCATGAGAGGGGAGGTCCCTCCTCTCCGAGAACCATACTCGGTCCGGCCAGAACGGGGCTACTAGCAACAGACGGACCCATGATGGCGTACTCTCTCCAGAACTCCCGGGAGCAGAACGATCGGGGGAAAAGCGTACAGACAAAGCCTCGGCCATGTCTGCACCATGGCATCCAGCCCCAGTGGAGCTGGATGCATGAGGGAGAACCAGAGCGAACAGTGTGTCGTTTCCTGTGACGCAAATAGATCCACTTCTGCTTGGCCAAATTCCCTCCAGAGGAGCTCCACCAGCTCGGGGTGGAGTCTCCATCCCCCGGGCCTAAGCCCCTGTCTCGACAGGATATCTGCCCCCTGATTGAGATACCCAGGGATGTAGACTGATCTTAGTGAGAGGAGCTTCCCCTGAGCCCACAGAAGGATCTGGCACGCCAGCTTGTACAAGGGGCGTGAACGCAGACCCCCCTGGCGATTGATGTAGGAGACCACCAATGTGTTGTCTGTGCAGACAAGCCCATGATGCCCCCTTAGGTCTGGAAGTAAGTGTGTCAGAGCTCGAAACTCGGCCAGCATCTCCAGGCAGTTGATGTGCCAAGAGAGATGATGGCCTTCCCACAGACCCTGGGCAGAGCGGCCACTCATGACCGCCCCCCCCAGCCCGTGAGAGAGGCATCTGTCATTAGCGTTACATGACGACAAGGATCCCTTAACATCGGGCCTTGAACCAGGAACCAACGTTTCTACCACATGTCCAAGGCACGTAAGCATTGCTGCGTGACCTTGATCATGCTAAGCGGATTCCCCCTCTGGAAAAATCCCTTGGTCCTGAGCCACCACTGCAAGGGTCTCATGTACAGCAGGCCAAAAGGTATCACGTTGGACGGTGCTGCCAGCAGACCCAACAGCCTTTGAAACTGTTTGACAGTGAGTGACTGGCCTTCTCTTACTCTCTTGACTGTCGTGAGGATTGACTCGATACGAGCAGGAGACAAACGTGCCTGCATCGTGGTTGAATCCCACACCACGCCTAAAGAAGTGGTTCTCTGTAGTGGAGAAAGCACACCTTTATTGGTGTTTAGTCTTAACTCCAGCTCTCTCATATGGGTGAGGACGACATCTCGATGCCGAGCCGCCATCTGCTCCGATTGAGCTAGTATTAACCAATCGTCGATGTAATTGAGTATGCGGATGCCCTGGAGTCGCAGAGGAGCCAGAGCAGCATCCACACACTTTGTGAAAGTGCGGGGTGAGAGTGACAGGCAAAAGGGAAGAACTCGATATTGGTATGCTTCGTCCCCGAAAGCAAACCTCAGGAACTTCCAGTGTTGAGGAAGAATGAAAACATGGACATAAGAGTCTTTGAGATCTATCGTAACAGTCCTCGGACTGGATTTGAGATACTATCTGCTTGACAGTGAGCATCTTGAACCGAAGCCGTTTGATAGCGCAGTTCAGAAGATGGAGATCTAAGATCAGACGCAACCCCCCATCCTTCTTCGGAACAATGACGTAACGGCTGTAGAACCCTAACGCTCTCTCGAGAGGCGGAACACATTCTATGGCTCTCCAAAGTAACTTATTATTTAGTTTTTTATTATTTATTAATACGACATATTCCTCCTCCTCCCTGTCATCCAGGTCCCTTATGCAGGTCAGCCTGGTATGCTTGTAACACCACCATGGTGTGCAAACATGCGCCAGCCTGACCTGCCTCCGTATAAGCTTTCCCAACCAGACTAGATGTCAGCCTAACGGGCCTGGTGGGAAGCTTCGGGGCCTTCAGGGACGATGCTGAGGATGGGGAGAGATAGCTCGCAAGCGTCTGCTCCACCATTGGCATCGCCCCATATCCCTTCTCATTCAGCCCCACGATGTTGGAATAATTTGAGACTGTGGGGCTGTAGCTACGGGATGAATACGGTTTCTCCCACGATCTTGACACCTAGGCATGGAGATCGGAGAAAAACGGAAGGCCCCGTCATGAAGGCTGTGATCTAGCTCTCAGGAAACGCTCATCTAATTTGCTTTTAGGACGAGCATTCTGTTTCTTGGCTGGCCAATCGATATTTAATTTGGCTACAGCATGAGTCACAACCTCCACAAGCTCCTCATCCGCGAGGGACTGTGGTGGCGAGTCCACAGTCTCCTCTGTCTCGACACTCATCACATCCACCTCCTCAGATGAAGATGGATGAAGTGTCTGGCTCTCTCTCCGGGGGGAAGAAATCGCAGCGTGGGCTTCCGAATCCTGAGAGGGAGCCGTGGATCTAGCGGGTGAGGACTGAGAAAAGGACGAGCCCGCCTCGGATCCCTCTGCTAAATCCACATGCGATCCCCATGACAACAGTCTATGCTGTGCCTCGGCAACAGTGGGACCGCTGCCAGCGGGATCGCTAACCTGGCCGCTCTCACCAAACACGGCCAGGCGAGTGCGGAGCACGCACAGCAATAGGAACTCGCAGTCATGACAATCAGCTCCCTCGTGAGCTGACCATGCATGCTCCGCTCCTAAACAAACAACACACAGATCATGTGTATCCCCCGCCGCCAGATATCGTGGGCAGGAAGGAACACAACGTTTGTAATGCCGTTTGCTCGCCATAGACTTATACTTAGCTTTTTTTTACATTATATATGAATGCTTGTGGCTGACAGACAACAATAAATAGGACTGACACATACACAGAGCGCTACTGAAGAGCAGAAGCTAACTTGCGCTCTGCCGGATGCACTTTTATACTTTCTGGTGCTCACAGCACCCCGCTCGTGATATTTCGCTGCTCCATTGGGCTGATCTTACACGTGCTTCAGAACGCGGTCACGCAGGGGCGTTCCCAAAGTGAATCTCAAAGCAGCTCGAGTTCCTGAAGGGGAACCTCCATTACAATATTCTGTTGCATGGCTTTCAGTACAATGTAAATGTGAAACAGTAAAGCAATTAGGAAGCACAAAATAATTAATGAAACCAGAATAGAAAAAGGAAACATTTAATATGAAACATACAAAACTATCAAACCACTGGTTTGGCCAACATAAATTTTACATAATTAACTGTATAGAATTACAATTTCTAACAAACTGCCTCAGTCTGACATGGAAAATACAAATACTCATGCCCTGAAGAACACTGTTCAACTCAGGGTTGTTATAGTTAACAAAAAAAAAAAAAGAAAAACTTGACAAAATAAATGTTAGCTGAAATAAAGCACATTTCCATTTAGCTTACAATTTTCTATTCTCAAAAAAATTACTCAAGTAAATATCTAAAAATAAAAAAACTGAAAAAATATATAAAAATTCAGGATTATACAAATAATTTTTAATCCCTCTACAATCCCTCTAACAACTCTATTATTAATACTAATATAGTTATAGTTAAAAAAAAAAAAAAAAAAGAAAAACTTGACAAAATAAATGTTAGCTGAAATAAAGCACATTTCCATTTAGCTTACAATTTTCTATTCTCAAAAAAATTACTCAAGTAAATATCTAAAAATAAAAAAACTGAATAAATAAATAAAAACTATATAAAAACTAACACTAACCCTAACCCTCAAAATGACAAAAATATATATATTTTTTAATTAATTTAGTTTATTTTTTTAATAATTACATTTTATATTTTTAAATTGGTCATTTAAAATTGCTTAATAAATTACTAAAACTAACTGAAATAAAACAATTTCCATACTAAAATAGCACTGGTTCCATTTTTCAAATCTTTTGAAATCATCAGTATGCATTTTTGCAATATTTCTTTATTTCTCCAAAAAATATTATTCAAGTTAGTTGTAAAGTTAGATGGTGATCAAGAACAATAATTTGACTGCAGTTGTGTTTAATTTCATAAAGTTATTACTTATTATTACTTATTAATACATTATTTCTTGCTGTCTTTAGGTGAAAGTAACATCACTGAGAGTAAACTGAAAAAGAGATTACAAGACTCTTAGTTTTTGTACTAGTTCATCATTATTGGTCAGATGAGTGACTCAGTCTTAAAAGAGGCTCTTGATGCTCGATGAAGGTTTTAATGCATCAACCAGGTGATGAGGTTTAAGATAAGCACTACTTAAGTTCATCTAAATGTTTCTGCAAAGCAGTTATGAGTAATGTTCATGTCAAACTGTAATTTGTCCAGAAGTTTTTCACTCTTTTCTGTGTGTGGATTATTTTGCTCTTGGGACAATACAGTGGGAACACACATCTGAGCCATTTCATTTAGCCTTAAAAGTTTCAGGTATTTATAGCTCTTTTAAGTGTAGTAGGACTCTTGTGTCGATGCAGGTTTATTGGATTTTATATTAATTGTTGCATGACATACACTGCGATGACTGAAGTGCTTTGCTGGAAAGTTTCCAATTACTAACAGGCTTAATTAATCAAAGACAAGAGAGTCGTGTGTCCCAGCAATTCTGCCATTAAACAATACCACTGTGTTTATTTTATTTTACATAATAATAATAATAATAATAATAATAATAATGTTGTAAATTCCTACTATCAATCAATCAATCAATGCCACAGTAGATGTTTTGAGCATCACTCTTTCCCAGTGCCACTTGATTTGACTTTTTTTAAGAACATTTTTGAAATAAAGAAAAATTATAAAGGAAAAGATAAATAAATAAATAAATAATAATATAAAAACTAAATTATATTATTAATATATAGTATGTGTATAATATGCATTAAGGATAAAAATTATTACAATTCATTCATTAATTAAATACAAATAATGATGATAATAATAATAATAATAATAATAATAATAATAATAATAATAATAATAATAATATTTATATTTATTATTATTGTTTTCTTAATAATACTAAGGAAATATGTCCATTACAAAAATATGTTTTTTTTGTAAACGTTTTTTTTTTAAATTCACACACACACACACACACACACACACACACACACACACACACACACACACACACACACACACACACACATACATATATATATTTACAGTGCTGGTGATTCGACAGAGAGCTGGTGATCACAGTTCTGCAGTAAAGAGGGTTTATTTGCGGTGGATAACCTCTCTCACAGAGTCAATAATTACTCATTATTAGAATCATTAGTCTGCCAAATAATTAGACGAAGGACTGGAGCGCGAGAGCGAGTCTACGATGCGTTTTAGCACCACTGTGTTTCTTCGATGACCTCATTATAATCTCACACACGCCGCACAAGTCATTAGGAAACACTATCAGTCTTTACACACGGACTGATGTGCTGTCATTAGCCCATCCACCGTCATTCACACACACACACACACACACACACACACACACACACACAGGTTTGTTTTTGTGAAAAGTGGGGACATCCCATAGGCGTAATGGTTTTTATACTGTACAGACCGTATATTCTATTGCCCTACACCAACCCTACCCCTAAACCTACCCCTCACAGGAGACTTTCTGCTATTTCAGATTTTCAATACACTCCATTCTGTGTGATTTATAAGCGTTTTGAAAAGTGGGGACATGGGGTAATGTCCTGAAAAGTCACCTTCTCCTTGTAATACCTGTCATACCTTTGTCATTATACAAAT
>NW_015505833.1:851890-857328 GCF_001515645.1 Sinocyclocheilus grahami
CACTCACACACACACACTCACACACACACACACACACACACACACACACACACACTCGTCTCGTTCTGAGGGCTGTGTGAGCGTTTGATTTAAATGTTCATGGTGTGGTGAGCGCAATCTCTCCGGAGACGTGGAGCCAGAGATACGGACTCATTGGCTATGCATGGAGCCCATGTAGGAAGATTAAAATAACACTGAGTGTATTCTGTAAATGAAGAGGAGAACCAAGCAGGGCCTCCGGAGTCCATTATAAATTTTAATAATACATCAAGGTGGTGTAACTGAATAACCGATCTCTTAGGGAAGAGACACGACATTTGGCTAATATTACAATATGAATTATGAAAAACAAAAAGAGCTTTTAGTTAATCTTGTCTTCTTACTTTTATTCTTTGGGCATCTTTTTTTCCCTGTCACTTTCCCTGAATTCGGAACAGCGTGTAAACAAATAAAAGAGAGGCAGAACAGTTTGGTATCTCGGTAGATTAATTAATGTGCCCATGAGCTGGCATCATGCTGCAGAAATTATGTGCATAAATAATATCACTAATTAAAAAGATGCAGATTAACATGCAAATAATGTTAATGAGAATCTGCAGTCCCAGAGTGTATTCGCATAACATCAACAATTTAATGTGTTGGAAGGCTCGTGTTTGCATTGCATTAATAAAATTCAAAGAGCTCACATAAAAAATTCCGTGCCAGTCTCTGTTTCCCGCTAGTGAGTTGTAAATTGGCCGGGCAGACAGAGCCCTTCTCTTGGCAGATGCAGGACTTATTATCTCCAAGGCTCGCTGAAGAGCCGCCGTGTGCCAGGATGACCAGCTGCTGGACCTGGACAGCCGTGTTTTAGACGGCTGATGGAAAAGAACAGAAGAGGAGGCTAATTTAATCAGAAGTGCTGGAGGTTTCCGGTAACGTCAGCATCCGCCGCTCTGTCTACAGCGCTTCTCGACCTGTGGAACTCTACAGATCCCTGATTGTCAAACAGAAACAATATTCAGACGCCCCCCAGAAACACTTCTGATGTAATTCTGCTGTAAGCTGCTCATTTTCAGAGTAGTGTAGTAACTAGGGTTCTCCATATATGATTTGAATTAAACACCATTAATTCTGATTAGGTTTCAAGAACTTTATAATAAAAATAAAAATGTCCTCCACTGAAAAAGTAATCTGGTCTGAATCAGGAGAGAAATATGCACAGATTAACACATTATATTGCAGTATAAACATATGTAAATCAAAATAACATTCATTTCAGTAGTTTTAAGGCCCTGGATCCCTGGCTGAGAACTACTGCTCTACAGCCTCTGCTTAAATAAATAAATAAACAATAATGAAAAAACAAACAAACAAAGACATGTTCATGCTGTAATGCATTACGCTGTGGTGCTCATGTTGGTGATGTAAGATTAAATCTGGCCTGCAGCATTTCCTCTCTACACTATCAATAACAATAAAAGAAGGTGAAAAAAGGCCACATTTTAAACTGATTTTTCATGCCCTGACATACTGTGCTTTCAACAATTCCTGATTCCACTGCTCAAATAATTTCCTTTTCTTTATCTACTGTCATGATCAAGAAACTAAAAGCCAAACAAACAAATAAATAATAAAAAAAACAGAAATACGTACATGTAAAATGTGTGCTCCAACATATTGAGTGCTGCTGCTCATGTGGGCGATGGGAGTTCAAATCCAGCTTGCAACCTCTCCACTATTACTATCAATACAATTAGCAAAAATTCAAATTCAAAAACCCTGATTTTACGTGCTTTTCTGTATTGAGCTGTACTACTAATGTGGTCAATTAAAGTTTAAATCCAGCTTGCAGCACTTCCTGATTCCACTGTCCATATAATATCCTTCCTTTTCTCTACTGTCATGATAAAAGCCAAAAAATGAAGAAGAAGAAAAAAAGAAAAAAAAAAGAGAGAGGCCAGAAATAAAATGTAAAATGTGTGCGCTGACATATTTAGGGATGTCGCTCATGTGGGTGATGCAAGCTCAAATCCGGGAACATTTCCTCTCTTCACCGTCACTATTAAAATAAAAAAAAATAAAACCCTAATTTCTCCTGCTCTAGCATTTTGAGCTGTAGTGCTCATGTGGTCAATATGAGTTTAAACCCAGCTTGCAACAATACCTGAATCCAGTTTCCTATTTTCATGATCTAGAAACAAAAGGACAAAAAAATGAAGAAAACAGGCCAGAAATAAGTGTAAAATGTGTGCTCTGACATACTGAGTTTTTATGCTGATGTGGGTAGTGTGAGTTCAAATCCGGCTTGCAACGTTTCCTCCTTTCACTATAACTAATAATAAAGTGGAAAACATAATAAGAATTATAAAGTCAATACCTTGATAACCCAAATAATTTTGTTTCCTTTCTGTACTCTCAGAATCAAAAGGTAAAAAAAAAGCTCTGACATTTTGAACTTCGGTGCTTATGTGGGCGATGTGAGTTCAAATCCAGCTTGCAACATTTCTCCAAACAAACAAACGAACGAAAGAATGAATGAATGATGACATACTGAGCTCATGTGGTATCCCGAATCTGGCTTTCAACCTTTCCTTGATAGCATTCCCCAAATAATTTCCTTTCTTCTCCCAAATATTATTAAACAAATGAATTATGCAAAATTAAAATGAAACCTAAACTAAAAGCAAACCACCAACACTGTTCCAATCACACTGTTAACAGTCTCATCAGATTTCCAGACAGAGACATTAGAGCAGGCATGCAAATCTTGAAGTGGCCACGTTTCCTTTCGCAACCGGTGGGAAATGCCATCGCTCAGAATCTGCAGCGAACACAGAACACGCGTCTGACCTAATGGGTTTCACAGAGGAGATGAAATGACAAAAGTGAGTGAGCACCTCACCTCCTGAGGGCCCGGCGTCTGTCGGATTTGGATCGTTACCTGTAGAGTAAACAGAGCTTCCCCTGAAATAACAGCGGCTGCGGTGTGTGTCCGTCAGCACTGGGCTAAAGGGGGGAAGTGTGTAAGTCTTGCATGATCTCCATCTAACTGTCCTCAGAAGGTCAAACCACCGTGCTACAGTATTTCACTCGCTCTGACAAAACAGAGTCATAGCTCTTCTGACAACATGCAAACAAAAACATTACGACATTCTAATAGGAATAACCGCATTTCCTCATTTTAAAACTTTAAATCAATAGCATTAATAAATGCAATACATGCAATCGCATGCGCTCTTCTTTTGTTCGCACCACTCTGGCACAAATCACCCCGCAGCCTGACAGGCATTAAAACGGGAGTCGAGATAAACATGTTTATTGTTGATCCCCAGGTATTTGTGACCAGCAGCTGTCTACACATTCATCATATATTTGCCAACCATTTGCTTCAGATGAAATCTGCAATGTGTCATGCAGGGCATAAAATATAGCAGAAACAGAACTGTAAAATGTCTCATCCAATGGGCATGACAACAGCAAGTGCTGAACCAGGGTGTACGAGTGTGTGTGTGTGTGTGTGTGTGTGTGTGTTTGTTGGGGGTGCAGACTGTTAAAACAGTCAGACATGCTTAATGCAACTGATAGCTTCTCGGGACATACGGTTTGTATTATGCTTGGCTGTGAGTGTGCAACAGTGTGATTTTCAGAGAGCAGAGCAAGTCCAAGAAAAAAACACACAATGACCTCTTCAGCCGGGCACGGGAGCAGCTGCTTAATAACTTAGACCAGGCCTTGTAATGCGCTTAGGAAACACATAAAATTATGACAGGAATATGATGTATTAGGGTCAGTCCAAGCATGCAAATGAAACATTGATTGTGTGTTATCAGTGTATATCACTGAGAAATCAACAGATGCTGATTGCATTACATTTCAGAGAGTAGAGCAACACTGGTAAGCGCTGTTTGTTTGCATGTGCTTTCTGCAGTGAAAAAGTGGTCTGGTCTGAATCAGGAGATAAATCTGCACAGATAAAGCACTCTTTACAAGCCAAAACTGACTTTTTCACTGGAGGAAGAGTTATTATGGATTATGGACTCAATGTATTTTAGTTCAAAACATCTGAATGCTGGATTAGTTTCAGCTTTTGTCTTCTCCAGATGTTAACTGATGAGTGCTGTGGATTATTGTGATGTTTTGATCAGCTGCTTGGACTCTCATTCTGACGGCACCCATTCACTGCAGAGCATCCATTGCTGAGACACTGATGCAATGCTGCATTTCGCCAAACCTGATGAAGAAACACACTCATCTATATCTTGGGCTGAGGGTGAGGACACTATTAAAACATTTTCATTTTTGCGTGAACTATTCCTTCAGTTGTGAAATTTACTAGCAATTTCTGAGCGAAAATTGTTTCTACACCAAGTACACCATTCATTGTTGCAGGCAAACAGAATTGATTAAACCAAATCCTAATTGATAGTCCAAATTTAAAGAAGCGTGCTTGCATGTTACTTCATTTAAGTACAGAATGTTTCACATGAAATGGACTGTGTTATCGAATAAGACGCAGGTTTGTGGTGAAATCCCACACACAGAAGTTGTGCAGTTGTCTGTTGCACACTGGAGGAGCGGCTGAACACTGACTGGACAAATCGCCCTCGGCATGAACAAAAACACAGCCCAGTTCTGCTGCTTTACTGCTTTACTGTATCAAACATTCGTTTCCCTTCTTTTGAGGATGGCCACCATGAAGTGTCCTGGCAGGACTGTCGCACAGTTGCACAGTTTGATCTGCGACGGCACTGCTTCAAAGGTGTCGGACCGAACGTCTTGTCTTTCAACCTGTCGAACGCCAGAGTTTTTCATGATCCTCTTCTAGCCTGGGGTGAAATTCATCAAGGTTACGGCAGGTAGCTGCTCCATTTGTTCTCCACATGAATATAAAGTTGGTAATGATTCTCGGAAGACTTGCACTACAAAGCACTTGTCTCAGCGGAAGCTAATTACATCCCCACAAATCTGTATTAATGTTGCTGACACTTTTCCAATTAATGACACATTTTGATATCAATTATCAGCTAAAGGCTTGAAATGGTGTGATGTGATCTCCTCTTTGTAACAAATCAACAGTTATTTCAAATCGAAAATACATATTGCAGTCTAAATATGCATTGATGTAGTTTGTCAGTATTTAGGGAAGCATTGATCCAACAACGGATTTGTAATGGTCAAGTTTCAGAACATCTGATTTGAAGTGAATAATGACTTTTATTATACGGCTTCAAAAGACTTGTCGAGTTGCATGGGCAACTTTTGGTAACACTGTCTATGAAGCACTTATTTATAATACATTACAAGAGTATTCTTAATGCATTATAATGAATGCATAATGTATTATATTAAAAAAATAGTCATACTCAAAAATGTATAACCACAAATAAGTACGTTTTATAATGGATTATAATTGTTGTTATGATTATTTATGAGATGAAACAACATAGTATGCATTT
>NW_015505833.1:857568-858052 GCF_001515645.1 Sinocyclocheilus grahami
ATTTTCTCTTGACTATTATCAAATCGATACTCCAAATTTGAAAGGAAAAAGAAAGTGAACGTGATGCATCCTCATCCATATTTGACCTTGCGTCCCCCACACCGTTGCGTGAATAACTTTTAGTCACAAATGGATGGTAAAGCAGCTGTATTTGACCAGAGAGCTGCATGTGCTCTCATAACTCATGATCATTTCACCGCAGGCTATTTCACACCATGAGCAGGAGCCGAGCACACAGAGGAAAACCAGCGTACGCCTCATTGTCCATTCTGAATAGGACTCCACGCTCAACAAGTCCATCTCCCGTTTGCTAAAACCATCATAACCTCCACGAGCGAATTAATTACAGACCCTCCGCCGAGCTCCGACTAATGCAGAATTAATCGCACTCAAAACAGCCAAATTATTTTCCAAAATCCAGACAGAAGAAATTAAACCGCAATTATCATAAAATCCATCATTGTAATGCACATTGTGCCACGGT
>NW_015505833.1:858520-898365 GCF_001515645.1 Sinocyclocheilus grahami
GCAATCAAAACCCCTTTGTGCCGCCACGAGCGCCGGAGCGAGGGGGAGGATGATGAGGGTGTGTTCAGACTCGGCTGTTTGAAAGGGTTAACTACCCTGGGCCCGGAATCATATCGCTTCTTGACAAAGGGGTTTATCTAAGCGCGGGGTCTGTGGGAAAACGCTGATTGAACAATAGACAGCACCGAATTCTGACCCGACGGCCAGGGCTGGGCCACTATTATCACCATGTTTTTCCCATATCATACAATATCAAGAAGTTAATTTACCATTAATGGGGAAGCAAATGCTTTTTGCATGTTTGTCCTTGAGAACGAATGCAAACATAAATTGCTCCATAGAGTAGATACCTTTAATTGAGGGCCCCATGAAATACATTAGATTTTTTCCTAAATTCTGTTTTCCTTTTTATTTCTTCTGGATTCCGTTTTATTTGACCAATTTATCATTAAAAAAAAGGTGTCCAATGAAATTAATACAATTTTAACAATTTAATTATTCCTAATTTAATCAAATAAAAATATATTTTTAAAAAGTTCTGTGAGGAGGTCAGTTTACAGTTCACCTGTTTAACTGCTCATTAAGGCAAATATATAATCAGCCAATCACATGACAGCATTTAGGCATGCAGCCCTGGTGAAGACGATCTGCTGATGTTCAAACTGAGCATCAGAATGGGGAAGAAAGGTGATTTAAAGTGATTTAATGATTTACAACTGATGAGTCCCAATTTCTGCTGCGACATTCCTCTATGACAGCATTAATAAATAGTATAAATAATCACCTTATTTTATTTACTACTGTTTTTTGTGTCATCTCTATCCTTGTAATTGGTTTTTGAGTGCTTATCATTTGTGTGTCCACTGTTAAGGACCATGTATGCTGAGTTACGAAAGGTTTTTTCATACGTGCTCCTAGATGCCTCATTTTTAAATACTGTTCAAGGTAATCTCATTTATATAATAACTATTATTCTGGGAGCAAACGAGCAGACCAAACTAGAAACCAATACTGCAAGACTAAAAGGAAAGGTTACTGCATGGGACTTCAGCGTTTATATAATATAATGCATACAATATTAATCGCTCTCACTCTTATTTTTAGCATGCTAATGAAATGCCAACACTTGCGAATACTTTAGATGATGCACATTTATATTATAGCATATTTAAGTTTGCATCCTTATATCGTAATCATTATGATCACAAGCTGTATACACTGTCTAATCTGTGTGCTTAAATGCATGCTGTTAACTAAACAAATAACATGTATTACCTTACGGACAATACTTTGACATACGCATCTATGGCTGATAACACAATATTTCCTAATTGTAACTCTGAAACAAGCAATTTCTGTAAAGTTGCTTTGAAACAATATGTGCAAAATGGTGAAAAGTGCCATACAAATAAACTTGAATGTGCCTAAGGTTGCAAACCCCCGTGGTAAAGGATGGTTCCAGCAACGCCAAGATCCAGGCATTGAATGCATGCACAGGTAAAACACAGACCGTGTATGTACTGTGAGTCACTTAGGATCCAAACATCTGCCAAAGGCTTGTTCATCCACTATAAAAATGAAAAAAAAAAAAAAACATACAAAGTTTATCAGTGCACCAAACAGTTTGTAGACAACAACCGCAAATCCCCTGTCAGCTGTATGAGAGAAGGAGCCAGGAGAGATGCCCCCCAAACACGGAGAATCCCTCACCGTCGTGTCGAAATGTTGCAGTGGCGACGTCGCTGCCAAAGACCAGGCCTGAACAATCGTAGACACAGGCAGGCTGCGGGTTTGGCTGTCTTCTCCATCAGCCATCAGGCTTCCCTCGTCCCAGGCAGGCGCAGGGCTAGCGGGGGACGAGCCCAGAGACAATAGAGGTGTTTGGAGCCAGAGCCGCCTCTAGCAAAGCAGCTTAGGCCCAGCCCTCATGCTCCAGCCGCATCAGCTCCAACAGAAGGCTGGCAGAACAATCATCTTAGCAGTATGGTTGATCCGCTGACCCGCAACTGTCCCGCTTTACCTCTCCAACTATTTGCTAGCTGGCTGAGGCTGGAGAGCCGCGTTGTCATGGAATGTGATACTGCCGGAGAGGAAGCACGCGACAAATGACGGGTCACCAGAGACTGAGTGCATGTTCACACTGAGCCCGTTCTGTGAGGAGGTCAGTCAGGAACATGGGATAGAAACATACGCTTCCAGCGTTCATCTGCATGACCAATGACTTCATGCAGCAATAATGTTTCTTTAGTAAAGCAGAATTATGAGTAATAGCTTAGTTTCAACTGCATTTAAAGAAATGTAAAATATCTTCCATTACTTAGGATCTATGTCTAAATATACTGTATTTTGACAGGCTTTAAACCAAAGAAGTAGGCTATAAAATCATGTTTCAAACTATAAAAAAAAAAAAAAATGTTTGTCATTTTTACAAAAAAAGACTGTAAAGCTGCTACAGTAATTAATTGGTAATATGCCATACCATATATGGTGGAACAATGTAAATGGTTTAACATCACATTATAAGTGGTTTTTTTTCTTCTTTTTTTGCAAATAGTAAAATGTTTTGTTTGCAAGTATAAAAACTATTAATTACAATTTATAGTGAAAAACAGTAAAATGGCATTCCCCAAAGTTCCTGTGTTACACATCACATATATTAAATAAATAAATAAATAAATAAATAAATAAATAAATAAATAAATAAATAAATAAATAAATAAATAAATAAATAAATAAATAAATAAATAAATAAATAAATAAATAAATAAATAAATAAATAAATAAATAAATAAATAAATAAATAAATAAATAAATAAATAAATAAATAAATAAATAAATAAATAAATAAATAAATAAATAAATAAATAAATAAATAGATAGATAGATAGATAAATTGATAAATAAATAAATAAACAACTAAATAAATAAATAAATAAGATAGTTTTCATCTCACAGTTATTTTTTTCAGAATTGCAAGATATGAAAACACACAACTGCGCAATTCTGAACTCGCAATTCTGTTCTGAGAAGAGTTCTGTTGTGAGCTGTTACAGTTACCTTTTTTTTTTGTATTGCACAGTGGTGAAAACACATTTATGCATGGAAGCCCATTCCTGCCACAAAAAAAGAAAAAAAAGAAAATTAATGAATAAATAAATAAATAAAATAAAACAAAAAAATACACAAGGGGTAATTCCAACTTGCAATAGAGTATATCTTGCAACTCTGAATTGCAAGAAACAAAGTCTGAAATGTGAGATAAATTGTAAGATGCAATTACTCTTTTTATTCATTCATTCATTCCATGGCAGAAACAAGCTTCTGTATGTGTGTTACCCTGATGGTATTTTGTCTTTGTGTATAATTTTGTATAATTGTCTTTGTGTATAATCTAAATACCACGATCATCAATGTTTTATGGACAAACCACTTATGATAAGGTCTGCTTCATGATGTGGCTTTCTGTTTAACTGCCTGTATTTTCAGGCTGGTTATCAGATTTAAGCAAAAAGCAGATGTTGGCAGTTCAAGCTGTTTGGTATATTAAGATTAAAAAATGTCATGAAATGCATGGGTAAAAGCTGTAAAATATACACACACCAATAAAATATCCCATAATACCTGAAACATTGTGACAGCATTTTGACTTGCAGTTATTAATTTTTTTTCAAACCTAATATTGTAGATATTTGGATATTCTAGCGATCAGTTTATTAAATATTATATTAATATTATAATGAGAAATATTAATCTCATGGCAGTTTGAAGTCAACTCTTTCTGAAATGTTATGCGGTAACACGGTGTTAAGGGCGTAGAGCGGGACCTCTGACCTCATTCTAACGGTCAGGGTTCAGAGTTCATCTGTGGCAGAGGTAGGAAATGTTGGCAGGTGGCTAAACATGTATAGCAGACACATGAAAGAGAAGTGCTCAGCGCTGCTCAGTGAAGGGCATTGTGGGCCAGGTGTTCCCTCTCCACCTTTTGCTCTCTTGATTTCAGTTCACAGAAGCACACATGCAGACACACATATACCATATTTATGTGCTTCTTGTTTCATTGTACAGATACGGTCTGGTTAATTACTGCAGTCTGAAACTGAAGCAGAGAATAGCAATGTTCCATGTTCCTCCGATCCTTTATATATTGTGCTTTTTTTCATTCTTTCTTTTTTCTTTTTGCAGACAAACCGATAAGCTGTAATATTTGGTCTACAATGCTTCAGTTTGTTATGATCACCTAGAAGTTAAAAAGATAGTTCACACCATAAATAAATACATAATTCACTCACTGTCTTGTCATTTCAAACTTGTGTAATTTTCTATCTTCTGCATAACACAAAATAAGATATCTGAAGAATCTTTCAGCTCTAGAAGTCTAAACAATGAAAATCAAAGGGGTCCATCAGGTTCAAGCTGCAATTATGACATAAAGGTAATGTAGACGTATTCTGAGTCGGACATGTGTATGTTTTGGTCACATTGCGACCAAATGTTAGCATCATGCGAATGTTAGCATCGTCTCAGCCTTGATGGCAAACATACTGATGTTCTTTCTCCACCAATACAGTTTACACAGCGTTTCATTGTCTGTTTTAAATCCACATCTGAAGTGTCTTTCTCAGCCTCACGTGTCAAAACAAACAGCACGTGCTGTCAGTGATTCGCCTCTAGAGGCCGCTCTCGCTCTCGTACTGTATACTGACAGCGGACCTTCTCAGACGCTCAAGCAATGGACACAATATACTATCAGTACAGATTTTTGCAGATAACCGATAGTTCCAGAAATTCACAATTGGTGCCGATTAATCGGTAAAACCGATTAATTGGTCGACCTTTAACAGAGCCCAAGCCAACATCAAACCTCACTGTTTTTGTATGTCAAGTCAATATCATGATGCAATTGCACAAAATAACCATTCTGATGTTGTTGACTTGTTTCCACATGTGAAATAATTGATTTGAAAATTATTTGGAATAGCATAAGGCTGAGTAAATGACAGAATAAAAATATTTTAGTGAGCCCTTTGACACTGAAGAGTGTAATTTCTGAACCACTAGTGAATGCAAAAATAATGACAGTTTTCAAACAGGTTTCTCAAATACACCCCACTCTACCTCCATAATACAAACAGATAGCCCTCCATTGGTTGAGTCAGTGTGTTGGGCTGAGGGGTTTTGCAGAAAGAAAAAAAAAATGTTTTGTTTTTTTTATTCCAAGCGTCTGTTTCCATGGTCACTCAGGATTTGGCACTCTGTTAAGAATGTCTCTGTAAAACTGTAAATATACTCTAAGTTGACTGAACTCACTCCTGGCCGTGCTTTTGGCACTGATAACTGCGAGTAAGAAAGGCTTGTCAATCAAGAGTTTGGGTTTACGTGATGATAAATTAACCCTGCTTTCTGGAACATATGATGCTCACATAAACAGATCATTGTTTCGATCACAGAGTCACAGTGTTGCACTCTTCAGTAATTCACCTTCTTACAGAGGCCACTGCATATTGCATTGAGATGGGATAAAATGTTTTAACATCAAAACTAAATACACACTTCAGAGTTCAGTGGCAATCTCAATCTACACAATTTGGAGCCAGATTAGAGGGGTGTAAAAATGACTTTAGAAAGCTGGCAGCAGGATCATTTTATTTTTACACAGAGATTGGTAGGCCCGTTAATAAAATCTGTTGACTTTAACAATTTTTTGTTTTATTGTATGCTAATGGTGACAGATCAAAAATGGCAAAAAGCACTTCTTGTGTTTTATTTTTTGCCTCAGGTTTGCATGCCTGTAACTCAAGAAGTATTACATATACCTTAATATCCTTTTAGATTCTGGTTCTTAACAAACTTTCCTTCTGGTATCTTCAATTTAAAGGCCCTCAGTGGTTCAATCCCAGACATGTGGAGATCTTAATGCTGCTCCATGAGTAAATTGGTAAATCGTTCGCATTTGCAGTGGTCAAAAACCAAATGTGGGTCACTTTGTTTTTTTGTTTGTTTGTTTGTTTTTAAAATTAATATCTGAACAAATCAGCTCAACTGCAAAGAACACACCTGCCTGAGCGCCATAAATATACTTTTTCCAAAGTTGGCATACCTGTATTCAATATGTCTTAATATCCTTCTAGATTATCATTCTTAATAAACTTTTCTTTTGGAGTCAACATTTTTAAGGCCCTATATGGTTCGGTCTCATAGATATTGGATGTCAGTACGGTAACGAGTAGTTACAAGACTGTGTATTTGAACTCTTGGTAGCTTCATAATCTGTTAACATGAACAAAAGCCCATCTTCCAAATATCCCTAAAACTGATTAAAATATAGAATCTTATATATACACCTTTGAGAGCAAGTTAATGTGCATTAACAGCCATTTTCAGTGGATTTTTGGTACTCAAAGATTTATGTTTTATGCAATTGTTTTGATAGAAGGAAACAAGATACATTTCTAGTTTAAACATGATTTATTCTTCAGACATTCCACTTTAAACGTAGTAAGTATCAGCAGGGTGAACCACATTTGGTTTTCAATCAATGAAGATGGGTAAAATTCAACAATTTGAACATGGAGCTTCTTTGAAATCCCCATATCTATGGGAATGAACTACATGGGGCCTTGAGATTTCTAAGTTTTCTTCATTTAAGAATGAGAATCTAGAAGGATATATCATTTATTCTTCAGACATTCCACTTTAAACGTAGTAAGTATCAGCAGTGTGAACCACATTTGGTTTTCAATCAGTGAAGATGGGTAAAATTCAACAATTTGAACATGGAGCTGCTTTGAAATCCCCATATCTATGGGAATGAACTACATGGGGCCTTGAGATTTCTAAGTTTTCTTCATTTAAGAATGAGAATCTAGAAGGATATATAAAATATCTTGAATACTTTTAGAGTTCAGACATGCAAACTTGAGAAAAATAATATTTATGGCAGTCAGACAGGTGTGTTCTATGCAATTTTGTTGATAGAAATCACGAGATACATTTCTAGTGTCAACATTTGCTCTTCAGATATTCCTCTTTAAAATAAAATAAAAAATTAATTAAAAAAAATCAGTTGCATGTACAATGACCCACATTTGGTTTTTGACCACTGCAAATGTGAACAATTTACCAATTTACTCATGGAGCAGCATTAAGATCTCCACATGTCTGGGATTGAACCATCGAGGGCCTTTAAAATGAAGATACCAGAAGGAACATTTGTTAAGAACCAGAATCTAAAAGGATATTAAGATCCAATCAGTACCAATCTCTGTGTAAAAATAACATGATGCTGCCCGCTTTCTAAAGTCATTTTTACAGTAAACTAACTCCAAATCTCAGGATTACTCATGTAGTAAATATACATCTGTGACATTTAATATTTTGTCTTTCATCACTATTTATGTTTGCCTTTCTACAGAAAAAAATAATAATAACAAAATCAAACATTTGAGCTGAGGATGCTTTCGAAATTTGACACTGATACTGAATATTTCTCTGGGTTTGTTCTTGTCATATTTGGACCTCAGGTTTGAGAGTAGTATTGTGCATTATACAGTCCCAAATTGCTATTTTGCATTCTACTCAGGTTTTATTAATGAGATGAAAATAAAGAATTCCTCCCGTAATGCCTTAATTCTGAATGGAACCTTTATGTTTAATCCTTGTGAAAATAATTTACCTAATTTGCTGTTCCCGGTCAAAAATGAGCAGCCTTAAAAAAAAAAAAAAAAAAGCTTGTGAATCTCTTATTATCAGCCAATCTTGGATTCAATGTTTTTGTCAACTTGTTTTCTTTCAATTAGCTTAGGTTTTGTATTTATTTTTGGAACTGACTGATCGTAGGCCTCATTGCTCTAACCTCATGCACCTCAGTTTTTGAGTAAAAAAAAAAAAAGTGGATACTTTTAGCAATGTTTACGAAAAGCTGTGGTGCATAAGCTCAGATCAATGAGGCCTACAATCAATCGGTAACAAAAAGAAATAAAAGCTGATAATGAGATTTAGTAATGATAACATAGCATAACAAGCAATTTATACACAATTTTTTGTAGGTCATTTTTGGCTAGGAACATCACAAGTATGACAAGATTGGGAAATGTCCTAAAAACAAAACAAAAAAACAACATACTTTTTTTGGGTTAATATACCCTGTGTGAGTAAAGTCAGTAAGGTTTAGTTGAGTGCAATATCATTAACTAGCATTTTTGGCAAAAATATATCCTCTCCGGATCAAAATGACCAGAACACAACACGAGCATAAAGGTGCAATCACAATTCTGACACAAAATAATGATTATTGGGCATTCATGAAGATACTGATAGTATGTTTTAATACTGATACTGATAACACGATTCCAGCTCCATTGATACCGTATCTGTGTTTTAAGGAAATGCATGTTAAACCAGAAAACGCTAGTTAAAAATGGCCGACCCTGACAGAGATCTGAAGCCCAAGTTGGCCTTGCATGTTAGATATTTTTCTGTTAATACTGATTCGAAGCCAAGTATAAAGTGCCTTTAAAATCTAAAATGCTTCTATCGGTGTCTTTGCGCGCTTGCCAGTTGGCCACGTTTGGTAATATCTCAAAAGAGGAGCGTTAATCTCAAAGCCTGGCTAATTAAACGGCATTAAACAGATTAATTTGTTCTTTGAATAAGTGGCTGAACCGCTCGCTCCTCCGAACGGTCCGCCGTGCGCCGTCTATTTCATCTGGGGAAACGTTGTGCTTTCCTCCATCCCTCCGCCTCCATCTGATGTGCTTCCTGGGTCACGGAGGCGAAAGAAGAATTATACGCATATAAACGTCCCTTTTATGAAGTGCCTTTTGAAAAGCCACTAATAAAAATAATAAAGATAATGTCCCGGGCAGATGCATTCCGCTGATCTGAGGCACGGGCCGCGGGCCTCGCAGTCATTCGTTGACAAAACAGTCATCTTATTTACACGCTCCACAATAACCCGCCGCAAATGTCGAAAAGAGGAATAAGGGGGGGAAATAATTAGCATATTAATCTTTTTTATGCCGTCATCTTTCAGGTCCGGGAGAGCACGGTGTAATTTAAATCTAAATGCTTTCCTGGCATTAGAATTCATTTTAGATGGGTCAATTGTTCTGTAATAAAAGGATGGAAGGTGTACTTCATGCAGGAGATTTATGTTTGCCATTTGTTCATATTCATGTGCTACTGAATACCCTCAATTCAAATGGTGATGGCAGCTCATATCAGCCTCAGTGCAGCCCCACACATCACTAACCACCAGCGATGAATTTCATTTGCAGAACAAAACAAAACAAAAAAAAAACTAAAGGGAGAAAAGAGAAAATGGGGGGGAAACACACTGAAATTAACTCCACCGGTTTATTGATTTTTTTTTTGCTCAACAGAGGCCTGTATAACAGCTCTATTGCCCCCATAATGATTAGTGACAAAAGTTTAATTAAGCAATTATGAAGGCAATAATAGAGTTGTCGGGTTTGCTTAGCTTTAGACTGTTTAAGACTTATCTCCTTGCCGCACATCATAGCGGCAGAAATCTGCTTTAGGAGATTAATGCTGAGAGAACACAGATGCCCACTCTAATGCCCCCTCCACCGCGCTGACGCCTCGCCCAGGACCACAACACAAGCGTCCCTTTATCAAATTACAACTCTGTTTTTCATGAATATGTAGTACGAGGGTGGGGGGGGAGAGAAATCCAGTTATGGCTTTAAGGTGTAATTATAAAGACGTACGACACAAACGACACGTGCCGTTCTGTTTCAGTCATCTTCGCTATGAAATGCGCGTGATAATTTTGTTATGAATAATGATGCACGGCGTTCTGAGAGCCTGTGGAGCTTCCAGCCGTTTGTCGGCGTTATAAAGTGGGGGGGGGGGGGGGGGGGGGGGGGGGGGGTTTGAGAAATCCAGTTATGGCTTTAAGGTGTAATTATAAAGACTTACGACACAAACGACACGCGTCGTTCTGTTTCAGTCATCTTCGCTATGAAATGCGCGTGATAATTGTGTTGTGAATAATAATGCACGGCGTTCTGAGAGCCTGTGGAGTTTCCGGCCGTTTGTCGGCGGGTATTTCTGAGAGCGCCTTGATGTGCTAATCGATTAGTCTTCTGTCTTTTGTTTCCCGTGTCTGTTCCTTTATTTCATTAGATTTTCAACCCTCTCGGATTCTCGCAGATACATGGGAGACTTTTATGCGCCGGTTTGATAGCGGATTCTTGAAAAGGGCCTGATGAGAACGTCCTCATAGCAGAAACACTATCATTACTTCAAAGCCACAAACTGGGCTTTGTTCATTACTTCGTGTTTAATTCAGAATGTAGTTTTGTGGTTTGTTCGCTATATTCTAGTGTACTCAGTTAAATTCATATAGCTTTAATGGCACAACAAATCTACATTTCGTATTGCCAAAGCATTGAAGCAACATTCAGTAGTGTTCTACTCCTAACAGTTGACATACACTTGTAATACACTTGTAATAGATATAGTATGCGCTTTAATTTTACACTCTATTCTAGAAATTACGGATTACTCATCTTGCCCGTGCTCATTTTGTCCAATCAAATGCAAATGCAAATCCATGTTTAGCTGGAGTATGCTAGTATGCTCTAAACAACAACAAATGCTCCGTAAAAAAATTGTTAGATACATTATTACCTGCTAATAAAGATAAGATAACTTAAATATTTTATTGATTTATGACTACTGGAAAAACATTGAGGTTTTTCAGCATTATAACTCATGGAAGTATTTGCTTGTGTTTGGAAACTGACCATCTGTTAATGCTGCCATGCAGTTCTGCTGTTATTAGAGAACCGACAACTCTCAGCTTTCATAAAGCCCTTGCAAAAAAAAAAAAAAAAAAAAAAAAAAAAATATATATATATATATATAATCACGTTGAGCTGAGTTCTCATCATTGGAAAGCTCTTTGCACTCAGGCCACAACTACACAGCAAAAAAATAAGACTATTATAAGCTTCGCAGGGCAGATTTGAGAATGCTTACACAGGCTTTTATGCTTGTGACCCCCCGGTTTTAAAAAACCCTTTAAAAAAAAAAAAAAAAAAAAAAAATATATATATATATATATAATAACGTTAAGCTGAGTTCTCATCATTGGAAAACTCTTTGCACTCAGGCCACAACTACACAGCAAAAAAATAAGACTATTATAAGCTTCGCAGGGCAGATTTGAGAATGCTTACACAGGCTTTTATGCTTGTGTAGCTTAAGACTGCAAATCGAACCACAGATTAGCTTAATGTTGAATGATATGTCTTTTGAGTTTGCCCCAAACCGGTTCCATGAATTTAATTTTACATGGATACTCGATTGGGAATCTGTGGTCAATGGGTTTAGGTTCGAGTTTAATCTCGGATGCATGGATGAAAACCTCGAAAAGACGTTATTTGCAGCATGAATTTTTCTCTAGCATAACGGGAGCATCAAGCAAAGCTCTCCAGCGCCGAGCTGCCAAGAGCGCGGACATCTTCTCTGTTAATGAACTGAAAATCCTAACAGACGGGTGGAAGACTACAACACACTGACGCTCAGACAAACTGTCTATGGATGAAAACCAGTGCAAAACATTGGGAGAACAATTCTGGCGTGAGTGACAAACACCGACAGACCTTCTATGTAGATCAATGACGACTCAAGAGATAATAAGTCAGGAAACAATAGGCTGTTGGGTTTCAAACCGCAGCACGGCACACAAGAGGTTAACGTCCCCCGCCAAGCCATTAGTCTGCGACTGAAGGTCGAGGTTGGTCAGGGTCACCTCTGCTGTCCTCTTTCTCAGCTGTTGTGCCAGAGAAGAGTACGGCGGACGGCCGGCTGATGCCCTGTCCCTGCTGCCTACACAATGAAATGACACACTGAAGGTGGTCTTGCATCTGGCGTGCTATTCAAACAGGCCAGGAACACGCACCGTTGCCAGATTGCAGGCTAATTAAGGATCTCTTGGATGACCATCAGTGGCGTCTCCGGCTAAGGTGGCCCCGAACGAGGCCCTGGAAGAGGAGCAGCGAGCGAAGCCTCCCGAGAGCCGTGACCGCGACGAAGGACGCTCCTGGCTTGCTCGCCAATCCCACTCCGATTTCTCATTGTTTTTCCAGCCGCATTCAAGCTGTGGATTTAATGCAGTCTATTTAAAAAGGCAAACTTGAACAGTTTTGACACAGAGCTTCCCCATTCCGCTCGGCTTTTAGCATAATGTCTGTTTGTGACAGGCCGCGCAGCCCGGTAAAATGCGCCCAGTTTGACAGCAGCTCTCTGAGTGGAGAGCAGCAATTGTTTACCCGACTTTATTTTTGCTGCTCGCTGCCTTTATTTCTCAGCGCTGGGAGGAAAAGTGAAGAGGGCGAGGAAAAGAAAGACAAAAAATACAAGACATGCAGCAGAAATGCTGCTGCTCGCTAATAAGATGCCCATCATGCTCGGCGGGCTGATTTGCAGCGCTCCCCCTCTAAGTCTCCATGATTACAGCGTAAAGGCCCCGCTCTCCTCCCCAGCTGATCCTCATCTTGTTCGCTGGCATTAATGACACTTCAGTCACCGCAGCTTTCAAGCAGGGGCCCTTCCACGGCGAACAGAGAGCTGACATTTCCTGACATTTTCCCAACTAATTACAGTACAAATAATTAAGCGTGTTCGCGTATGTAACAAATGAAGGCGAAAGCCGTCTGTCAGGGCGCCTGTGATTGATGACGCTCGGAGAGAGTTTATCTGATGGGTCCCTGCCAGCGGCTATAGAGGGAAGCAAATTTATTAGAACGAACAATGCAAATTTAGAAGTCATCTCATCCAGTTAGGCACCCGAGCAATATCCGTGTCAAGGTGAATGTGACAATGAAAGCAAAATATTTGCATTTTGTGGAGCGGGCTGAGGGAAAATCAGAGCCCGAAGATGACAGGTTAACTATTGCATAACGTACTGTTTGTTTGATACAATCATTAAAGAATCATTTAAATAAAACAACAATACAGCAGTATGAACTTAATATGAATTACCTGTTTCAGATTACTTTAAGTGTATTGCCACATCAGCTTCACAGGCTATTTTAATGGCAAATAGTATGCATTAAAAATATAGTAGAACACAAAATACAAATACAATAAACATAAATTAATCAAAACAATTATAACAATGTATTACACATGCATTTATATAAAATATACTTTTAGAAATTGTAAAAGTTTTTCTGGGTCCATCTTATAAAACAAGTCCTCAAGAGTTTGTCCTGATAATATGCTTTGTCTCATGACATTAAATATTGGACAGACCAAAAGCAATGTTTCACCGTCAAGTGAGTCCTGCAATATTATGAATGACCTATATGTCCTAATTAGTTACAATATTGTAAACAATGCAAATGTTAGTGTATGTATGTATTTTGTTATTTAGCTTGACAGTGTTATATGATGCTATCCTATCCTATGATGCTATGCTATATATGTGTTTTTTTGTATCTCGTGTCTGTTCTAGGAATGATAAAAACAAGAGAAAGAAAGAAAGACAGACAGGTAATGCCCCGGGGCCGTGTGTGTAACCTGTCTCATACATCCATTCAACATAATCACTCCACCGTCTCCATTTTACTCACGCAGACGCTTGTAAACAGGATCTGATGCAACGCTGCTCTCTGAAACGTGCACAAGCTAATGAGATGAGATCCAAAAAATACATATTATGCTGGCAGTAAATCATATTACATTCCTAATAAGCATTAACTGGATAACTGGGTCAAAGCAGAATCATCTTAATTGATTTTTCTAAAGGAACCTGACAGGAAAATGTCAATGCTTGAATATTTCTTCATGCATCATTAAAACAAGATTGGCTTTTAACAAAAGGAGATTCCTGTGCCGAATTGATTCTTGCTCGGGGCTGCCTGCAAGTAAGTGTATTACATAAAAATCTATACAGGATATTAAAACAACACCATTCTGCAAGACAGTTACAATTAAAAGCTGACACCCGCCCCCTTTGTGCTGGTTTCGGCAGCATGCCCACAAATGCATCGCTGGGTTGCTGAAAGTCGGTCCAATCAATGGCGGAGCACCAAACGTTGGCTGGGAGACTGGCAGCGGGATAATTGAGCTGTTCTGGGTTTTTTCTGTTCTGTTTTCTTCCCATCCATCCATCCATCCGGGCCTGCCTGCTAATTCTGCAAGACAGTTACAATTAAAAGCTGACACCCGCCCCCTTTGTGCTGGTTTCGGCAGCATGCCCACAAATGCATCGCTGGGTTGCTGAAAGTCGGTCCAATCAATGGCGGAGCACCAAACGTTGGCTGGGAGACTGGCAGCGGGATAATTGAGCTGTTCTGGGTTTTTTCTGTTCTGTTTTCTTCCCATCCATCCATCCATCCGGGCCTGCCTGCTACAGTCTCTCCGGTTAGCAATTAAAGACTGATTAGCGTGGAGAATCCTGCGTACTGAAAGTAGCGAGGTAGCGAAAGCTCAAGGAAAGAATTAGTCCCACATTACGCAATCTGCTGCAAGGGTGAGCCGGCGTTCTGGCAGCAGGCTGTCATTTTACGTGCCTGATGGAAATGTTTCGCTAGGTGTAAAGTGCTGCTTGGGATTAAAGTACATGCACTTAAATTTAGAACATAAACATCATTCGTTCGCTAATGCAGGGGGTCACCTGCGTGTCATGCTTGCTGATCTTGTCGCCTGGCAAGTTACAGTTTCAAATTAACTGACAAGTATATATACAGTATATATATATATAAATATATATATATATTTTTTTTACTATAATGTTCTGACAACTGTTTTTTGGCTCTGGCCTTCCTATTTGTAAAGAGTTATTTATTGCTCTGATTAATTATCATTTCCCTACAGGGGGGTTGGGAACCTGTCTGATTTGATGGAGGCACGAGGGTGAGTTCTTTATTGACTCAGGGGATAAAGAAAGCCTTTATTTTAATTTCGTAATTCAGTAGCTAAGTGAAGTAGTGCAGTCAAACAGCTCTTTTTTATGGTAGCTGAATGTATCACATGTATGTGTCACATGAAGTGATTTATTGTACAAGTACAGGAATTGATCAATGAGAACAGCAATATGAGTTACAGCATTAAAGGGATAGTTCACACCAAAAATAAATAAATACAGAAATATCTGTCATTAATTACTCACCCTCCAAAGCCATCAGAAATGTGTTGATCTTTGGTTCATTCATAAGTATGTAGGGGTTTAATTCAAATCTTCCGAAGAGACACGATAAATTTATATGATTAAGACATTTAAATGTGGCTTTTATTCCCAAATAGACATTGATTGCCTAACAATGTTTACAGCATTCAGATTTGGTCACAGAAGCTTGAATGTTTCCTTGGCACACGGGAACCAATTATGTTATCTGGTCAATGTTTATATGTGAATAAAAGCATAAATTAAATATGTCCGTCATATAAAGTGATTGTGTCTCTTCACAAAACTTGGATTTTAAAACAGCTTGATTTATTTTTGATCTCATGAACGTTTTGAAGCATCAGAGTTTTGGGTGAATAGACTTTCCATGGAGAGACAGAAATCTCTCAGATCAGATTGTAATTTCTGTTCCAAACATGGGGTCTGAACAACACGAAGGGGAGTAAATGATGACTGAATGCGTTGAGCTGTTTAGTTAGTTCTGTTGTAATACTTAGTACTGTTTGCTTTGCTGGGGTGAACTGAACAATGGCAAATATTTGTATTTCCGACTGATTCATTTACGGTCCAAAAAGTGAGTCAGTTCCTCCCCAACACTTGGGTGATCTCCTGCGTGCTGATGCTTCGTTTCTCTAATGTTGTCTCCTCTCAGAGAAACCCAACACCAGACGCTCCTATTCTCAGCGAACACGCAGCACTGAAGGGAAGACAGTGGCAGCGGCGCAGCAGTAAATCAGTCTCACTGACATCCTGACACTCATCAAGCCACTTCTTAACCATCCTCCATCAGTTAAGATCCAATAAAGCCGTTAGAGCTCTGAGAGAGAGCCATCCCGTAGATCCCCAAGACACGCCATAAATATACTTCCACTCTCAGACACAGCAGTCAGGTTTCGAGACAGACGCCGTCTTTAAATAAAGGAAGAGAGACATGAAGAGAGAGAGTAAACCAGGGCTGTGTGCCGCTCTGAAGAGCATTTAATCGAGGCAAGCGCACAACTGGAATTTTAATTCGTAAGTCTACTTAAAATGGACTAAAATTAAAAGAAAGAAAGAGCATTTCCAAACAGATTAGATATTGATAATCAAATTTAACATATTTTCATTATATTTTCTTTCAATTTACAGTGGAGTAAAGCAACATCAAACAGATTATATCTATTTTCTGTTCTTGCTCATTTTGTTGAATTTCCTTGAATTGGAATAATGTAAATGCGACCGTGTTGTTTTAGTATAACTGAGATACTATTATAGTTTTTAATATTTTGAAGCAGTTTTTATTTTTATATTTTCCTGTTTTCAACTGAATTTTCTTCAAAGTCTTATTCATTTTGTTGTGTGTTTTTGAGTATTTTTTTGTGTTTTTATACTGTATATATATATCAGTTATTTTATTTTAGTTCAGCAATTTAGCTGTTTTTTTTCTTCTTTTTACATCGTATAACAGTTCATGTTTGTTTTATTTCAAGTAACATTTTTTGTGTCTTTCTTTCCTTTTTTTTGTGGTTTTAATTTTACTTTCAGCTTTTGTTAACTATAATATCCCTGATATAGAATAACACCCAGGACCAGAATAAATATGCAAATATATAAATATATAAATGATATGAGAATGTGCAAAACAATCCAGTATGTGTGTACAAGTTGTCAATGTCAACATCTGTAACATGAACACGGTAAATCCTCAAATAATTATTTTTATTAAAATGATGATGATGTGATATTGCAAACCTTTAATTGAAAATAGGCTTAATACTTCTGCACAATAATAATAAAAAATATTGTATTAATTTATTATTTATTTTCTTACATTATCCATTTATTTTAATTTTGTAATTCAGTTTTACTTATTTATTTGTATTATTTTTGTATTTGAGGATAATGATACATTCAATACACTATTTAGTTCATTAGACAGTAACATTAAAAAATGATATATACAGTATATGTGTATATATACTGTATATATATATATATATATATATATGGAAAATTAAATAGGTTTCTACTACTAAAAGCCATCCTGTTTTGGTTTGTGTGCTTTTAATGCACTGGGAATCAAAGCATGTGATTGTGAGCAGCAGTGTTGTGTTTCAGCAGGATCCAATCATGGATAGAGATATGGCAGCCATTAAAGTTTGAAACGCTCTTGCTAAATCACGACGGCATCCAGAAAAACATTATGCAATTTATTTACAACACGAGCGGATTGCACAGAGGTGAGCGTACGCGTCTTTAGGATTCCTCTGAGTCTGATGGGAGGCATGTAATGCTCATTTTACACAAAAGCCTGACAGAAGTGCTGGGCTTGTTTTGTTGCCACCCTTCGGGACGGTCGCGCATGCGTGCGAATGCATGTGTGTGTGTGCGCGTGTTTGTGTTGACGTGCGCCCGCGATGCAATATTCATGACGAATTCTGCTGCAACTTGTCTGTTTTGCGAGAGGCGGCTAAACAGAAACAAAGAGAGCGGAGAGTTGGAAATCAGCGCTCACCTGACATCTGCATATGCCATTGAGCGCTAGTTCCTTCGTTGAGTTCCCAAACACTTTGAGGTCAACAAATTATTAATATTTAGTATTAGCACTGACGACAGCGCGGTGTCCTCTAGAGAGACAGAGAAGCAGGAGGAGGAGCGCGGAGGGCCGCTTCTTGACGAAGAATGTATTTGGCAGATGGAGCTGTCAGTTTAGCTCTTCATTTAATGCTCTCATGCATATGGCGGCATCTCTAAAAACCAACAAGCTCATGTATTATCTATGGGGCTAAAAGCACACGACACAGGACGCAGGAGTTTAAACCTCTGTAAACAGCACGTGGCGGCCATGTAAATGCCATATTTACAGTCAGAAATAGACAAAACATATGGTCGGAGACGGGGAGCGTCTGCATACCTGCGCCAGGCCCGGGCCGCAGACGCTCCCTTGACGTGATGCCGACTGGCAGTGAAGGAGCGAGCCCGATGACTTTTTCATGAGTTACCTGACAGCTCCGACTCTGACCGGCGAAAAACGCCCAGGCAAACAAATTTTCGCATCGCCTCTTTAAAGGAAGTTAGGAGCGAGGCCGCTTAAGCAGACTGACAGGGCGAGCGTATATCACGTTATATGGCTCTCGCAGGGCTTCTTCTGAGAGCCTCACACATTCTTTTGCCTTCATGCAAGGATACAGTTGTTTGACAGGGATCACAATTGAAAAGCTATACAGCAGTGTTGCTGGTGCGTGCGCTGTTTCAGAGGCTTTGTCTCGCTGGGGATGTTTGCCTGCCGCTGGTGTTTGTAGAGGTGCCATCAGACAGACTCCAGATTTACTGCGCCGATGGGACAACAGGCGTGTCGGTCTTTGCATTTCATCTTTAGGAAGAGAAACACAGAGCAAGACCATTATAATTAGTGGTGCAGCCATCGATATTAGTTCGACTAAAGTATTAGGGCACTAGAGAAAGTTTGCAAACAAGTGTGAATACAAGAATTGGATTTCTGAAAGCATGACTGATCCACGTCTCGTTGGTCAGCGGAAGTTATAATGTCCTCAACTTCTGCTTTATCAGATGTCTGATCACTAAAAAAAAAAAATATATATATATATATATATATATATATACAGTATATACAGCAAAGATTATTGGAGTACGTTATATACAATAAAATACTATTTCAGTATTTTACATTCAACTCAATGTGTTACTTGCTGTTTCTTTGTAATTGTGACTTTCTAAATAAAGATTGTTTTTTATTTATTTATTTTTTGATATGGCAATAAACAAATTAAATCAATCAATCAATCAATCAGTTCTCACATGCTGGTTTATCAGTTGTCAAATATGTTAATAAATCCAATATTATTGTATCAATATTATCTATCTATATATCTATCTATCTATCTCTCTCTCTATCTCTCTCTCTATCTCTCTCTCTATCTCTCTCTCTATCTCTCTCTCTATCTCTCTCTCTATCTCTCTCTCTATCTCTCTCTCTATCTCTCTCTCTATCTCTCTCTCTATCTCTCTCTCTATCTCTCTCTCTATCTCTCTCTCTATCTCTCTCTCTATCTCTCTCTCTATCTCTCTCTCTATCTCTCTCTCTATCTCTCTCTCTATCTCTCTCTCTATCTCTCTCTCTATCTCTCTCTCTATCTCTCTCTCTATCTCTCTCTCTATCTCTCTCTCTATCTCTCTCTCTATCTCTCTCTCTATCTCTCTCTCTATCTCTCTCTCTATCTCTCTCTCTATCTCTCTCTCTATCTCTCTCTCTATCTCTCTCTCTATCTCTCTCTCTATCTCTCTCTCTATCTCTCTCTCTATCTCTCTCTCTATCTCTCTCTCTATCTCTCTCTCTATCTCTCTCTCTATCTCTCTCTCTATCTCTCTCTCTATCTCTCTCTCTATCTCTCTCTCTATCTCTCTCTCTATCTCTCTCTCTATCTCTCTCTCTATCTCTCTCTCTATCTCTCTCTCTATCTCTCTCTCTATCTATCTATCTGTCTATATATCTATCTATCTATCTGTCTATCTCTCTATCTGTCTATCTCTTCTATCATTCTATCATCCATCATCCATCTGTCTGTCTGTCTGTCTGTCTGTCTGTCTATCTATCTATCTATCTATCTATCTATCTATCTATATATCTATTGCAATCAAATCAAATACAATCAATCAGTTATCATATTTTGGTTTATCAATTGTCAAATATGAAAAATCAAAGAGTATTGTAATAATAACAACTTAATGTGTTACATCATGAGGTTTGTTTGTAGTTATTTGTGAAATTTACTTTAAGTATCTAAATGATTGCTTCTACACCATTTTTTGATATGGCATTAAAATCAAATACAATCAATTCGCTAGCATTTTCTGAGTGAAAGTAGTTTCTAAACCTCATTTACTGTAGGAAACCTGTAACTTTAAGAAGCAGGATTTTCATCTGCTGGCTGATAAAAACGGGAAAAAATCCCAAGGCACGGACATACATAGAAGAAGGGACCGAGGCCATGTCTAGATTTCTTTCAAGACGAGACAGGAAGAAAGCACCTAGCAACCAGCCAGAACACCTTAGCAACTGCATGAGAACATGCTAAAAACACTCACACAGTTGCATTAAATTTCCACACAGTTTATACTAAATTACCCATTGACATTTGGTCGTACAGGAAAAGGGTATTTCTGAAACACTGCCTGTCTGATATTTCACTTTTCCCCGACTCAACACACACACCCACTCGATTTCTCATCTTGAGACTCGACGCGGCGCTCGCTCCTTAACCCTGCCACGTCTCCGACAGCTCACTCCGCGATTTGTGCCAAGAGATCAGCCCTTTTCACAGATAACATGCTGAGGAGACGATTCACGGGAGGGGCCCTCATCTGAACCGAGAAAGGGACAGGTAGAGCTCGTCAGCAGACAGAGCCATATGAAGCATCTGGCACGTCCAGCTAAAGAGAGCTGGAGAGAAAACGCTTTCTAAAATCTGAGATTCCAAACAAAAGCATCCACAATCTGAACAGACTGGATCTCTGATCCGTTCGAAAGCAATGCACCGGAGATCGCTCCAAAAATAAAGACATGAGCGGAAAATAGCTGAATCAATAATTAAACGTCCCCTTTTGCATCGCAACACCGCGGTCCTGAGGAATGACAGGCCCTGACTGACAGATCTGGAGCGTTCGATGGTTTGGTGTGTGAAGTGGGAGTCAGACGCCGCGGTCTGGCTGGAATTCTCCTGCATCTGCCAGCTACTCCCAGCTTCACCGAGTCATAAAACACATCATTTATGCCCATAGCAGCAGCCAGCAGGACTTTAAAAAGACACACCGCTTAGCCTTCTGTTTCTTAACATTCAAAAGAGTTTACAAAGATTGAGATAATGGAGGAATCGATCTGTGTATTAAGGACTGGAGATGTATTGGTATTAGTTGCATCAATAATTCAGCCAGGAAACACTAGCAAACGCTCACACACAGCCTGCCTTTCATCAACCAATGACTCTGAGTCTATTTTTGTTCTGTGTGTGTGTGTTTGTGAGTGTCTCTTCTGCTCACCAAGACTGCATTTATTTGATCAAAAACATTATAATTTTGAAATATTATTACAATATTATTACAATTTAAAATAGCTGTTCTCTATGTGAATATCTGTTAAACTGTAATGTATTTCTGTGAAGCGCAGCTGTATTTTCAGCATCATCAGGATTAAAGCATCTGCCAAACATCGTTCCTGTATAGCAGTGTTAAGACTACACCGGAAACTTTTCATGTAAATGAGCTCATCTTGGTAAATAAATACTGTGCGTATGTATATGTAATGTTTTCAAATAATCACTATGAAGTAAATATAAGCAAGCAGTAGCTTGTGAGGCTTTTAGGAGCAACCAGCCACCACTGCTGTGGACTCTCACATATCCTGCACACTTTAACAGATCCACGCGTACAGAAATGATGCATATGCTATGCTGAGTAAACATAATGCATTCTGCAAAAATAGTGCAAGTTCACAAAGCTCTGTTCCTGGTAAGTCAAAATAAAAATCCCAGATATTGAGAGGGAGAGCACAGCAGTAAGGGTTTGGCCTAATAAATTGGCATCTCATTCAGAGATCAGCATGTAGAGTGTATTATTCATTATTCATGCTCATTAAATTTGGGGCCTCATGTAAGTGCATCTCTCTGCCAAACCCCCTCGGTTTTCAGATGTGCCCACTTGAGACGGGCGGATCTGAATCCAGGACACCACAGTCGAATAACACCCCTGAGGTCCACAAATAAAAACACACAGTCCGCTTCCAATTCCATCGCAACACATTTGACAAAACACACAATTATCTCCCCTCCGCTCACACGTGAAGTCGACTTTCAATTACGGTGTCTGTGAACGTGCATATTAATGGTCCCGTGAAGCTTGTTTGTTTTGCGCGAGAGAAGCAGTTGTCACCACATGTCCTACGAGCGAGGATCGCGCTGCCAAATCGCTCCACCGCGGTACTTTTCTGACTTCCTCTCTTCTGATGAGGTATTAAGGTTTGATGGCCTGCGTCATTGCGTGTCTGCTCTGAACATTTGTAAAAACATAACGCTAAGTAAGAGCTGGCTCACGTTTCACAGGCCCCCTGTCGATTTGAGATTTTCTCACCATTGCACCCCGAGTCCTAGATCTGCGGTCTCAAGCGCACATGCCAGGCAAGCATGTAAGACGCCTGCAAACGGTTCAAGGCTGAATGCCGCAACATAAGTGGACCAGCTTGACTTGAGCGCAACAACTGGCGGCGCTCAAACCTCCTGCCTCCCTCGCAGGACTGGAACATTGAGATGTTTTACAAGCCGAAACCATCAGCGGGACTCTCCCGTGTTCGGCAGTCGAGCAAAAAGTGGATTTGACATACAGGAAACAATTATTTATAAGGACACGCATGCCTAAAGGCCCAGGCAGCTGCGATGTCCTCGCATTCGTCTCTCTTAGGGGCTGAATCCCTTAGAAAAATACAGCGGGATCTTGCGAGAGTGGAGTCTAGTGCTTTCCCATATGTCTGGATGCGGCCCGAAGCCCTGGTCGGATCTTTCACGGACTCCTAATGTACTGGAAAGTCTGCTACAGTCGGCTGCCGGGGTTCCCCTTCCAGCCCGGTTGTGAGGGGGCCGATGCCCAGAGGACTGCTTGTTGTCAGGTCGGGTTATGTTTTAATAGCAGACACTTCAGCGCTGGATTTGAGCAGGACTATGTCAGAAACAAGAGGTCTAAATAAACAGAGAGGCCGGTCCCGCTCCTCATTTATCACCGGCTCTGACAGAGGAAGGGCGGGGGTCTCATCTGGAATCGTCCTCTGTGAGCGTCCATAAGGCGAAACGAAACGTGAGCCAGAGCCCAACAGGGCCGCATGTCAGTCCTCGCCTCTGACAGGACTGGATGCGCATCTGTCGCGGCCATTTTCACATGGGTGGCTTTTTTTCTGCTTGTCTTGAACCAGTAACCGGCAATATTCCAGTGCAAGGACCCGCCTTTTCCAAGACATAGATACAGCTTTCCGTGTCCTCACTTTGTTAAGTGTATAAACTGAAGAATGTTTAACTTCATGCTCCATTTGGGATCGAAGACACTCAAGGCATAAAAAACATACCTGAGACTGAAGAACATGGTTATACAGTTTAGGACAGTGGTTTTCAACCAGGGGTCCAGGGCCCACTAGGGAGCCTCAGCAAACTTTTTAGGGATGACGTAAAATTAGGGCTGCACGATTTGGAAGAAAAAAAAAAAGTAATTGTAATTTTTCTGATAAAGTTTGCAATTTGAAATGTGGTTTTCTGTGTTTGTTTGTGGCCAATGTTTCAATTACTATTACCAAATATATTTTTTAAATATTAATTAAATAATAGTAAATGTACTGCTATTAGTATATATGCACACACTAATATATACGTTTAAGTTTAAATGTTTAAACTCATTTAAAGTCACTCGAGTGTCATAAGCTGCTCACGTGTAAATGAACACAGTGCCGCACTTCACTCAAAGGGACCGTTTACACAACAACGTATTCAGCCAAAAACAGGAAACTTTTTTTGCGTTTTTCCTGTTTGTTTACACGATAACGGCATTTTGGGGACTGAAAATGCATATTTTTGAAAACGGGTATCAAAGTGCAAGTTTTTGAGAATGCCAGAGTTGTCGTTTCAGTGTAAACACCCAAAACGGGAATCTTTGAAAACGGTGATGTCATGCGCGTGCGTAGTACATGTCAGGTATGTAGACGTGCGCAGTACGTGTTGATTTTAAAGGCAAGCACGAACAAACATACACAACAATGGTGGGGTACATGGTACTGTTGTTGCTGTTTAAGAGTTTGCTAACGCTTCTTCAGCAAAGTGTGGATTTACTTCACCAATATTACAACCAACAGCGGAGATGCATCATATACACACGGCAGCAGGTACTGTTTACTAAGAAGGTGACAGTGCCAACTACTGGCCTGGCACACATAATACAGCGTTTTTGGCCGTTTTCTCGGATATGTGTATACGTGAATCGTTTTGAAAACGTAAAACTTTTTTTTAAATGCAAGGGGAAAACTTTTCTGTTTTTGACTACATCGCTGTCGTGTAAACGTAGCCTAAGACACACAGTGCATACAACATATTTACTGAATTAAAGTCTCTCTCTCTCTCTCTCTCGGCTTACAGCTCGAAGAGTGCTTGAGAACAAACTGAACATCAAAGGCTCATGTTCGACAAAAATAAGGTAAGAGTGAACACAAACATGCGCTCATTTAGTCCCATCTGCCCTCTTTTCCGTCTGCCTTTAAATAATCTGTTTGCTTAGATCAAAAGCTTAGCCTCGCGACCGAGGAGAATTCGGTCACTGGGTTTGATTTCATGAGGCAACTCTGTGTGCTGTCTGAAGGACTGCAGAGGGCACAGAAACACAGGAGTTTACCAATGCCACATGTCTACTGATTCACACTAACTAGTCATGGCAGGCTAAGAAAACAACTGCCAATTAGCAACTTTCACAGTGTGTTTCAGATCGAAGCGGTTCCCCTGTGGGAACAATGCCCTCCGACTCCGTCATGGTTGAGGCCGCTTCTGGATGTTCAGAGAATGATTTGAGTAAAATACACATCATGCAAGAATAGACTAAACACTAAACTCACAAGTAAAAAAAAAAAGTATGTTCTTTTATCACAGCATCATAATGAAGTAAACACATGAGCTTAATTTGACATATTTCTTCATTTTCCCTTTCTGTAATCACAATCAACTACTACTTTAAACTAAACTTTAAATATGCTTTATTTACATAAAACATTTGTATCCATACAATTCTATAATTTGTACTTAGTTAATTTTTAAGGTTAACTTGAAAACGGGTATTCTATTGTAATATTAAGTTTATCATGGATCATGCACTAAGTTTAATTTATTTAAGAAAATTCCATTAATGGTATTTGTATAATTTTTAAGTTCATCATGTGTCATGAACTACCTAATTTAGGTCATTTTTAAATTATTTATTCAGGAAGAATGCATAAAAAAAAAGTAATACAAAATATTGTAAAATAAATAACGTAATATTGTTGCCATGCTTATTTAAATAGATTTAAATATTAATATTTTTTCCAGACTCTAAAATATTAGTTTCCACCTTGTTAGTCTTAATTATATGAATATAATTAATAATGTTAAAGTTTGATCTTTTTTTTTTATTTTGAAAATCTACTACACACACACACACACACACATCTCTCTCTCTCTCTCTCTCTCTATATATATATATGCATATACACACACTCACATACAACATAAAATGCAAATAAATAACTAACAAAAACCGCAAGCATGTTCATAATTTAAGCATAGTCTATGGATATCATAGGGACCACTTTTATCAGGAATGAGTGTCTAGTTGTTATATCACTGATCTCATACTAACAGCACTTGAAATGTGCAGCAAAATGAAATGGCTTTTTGGCTCAAATGGTTAAGTATGAGGCTCATGTGCTCTTTGCTGACGGGAAAATCCCATTTTAGGGTGACTGAGAAGCCTCAAATGCTTGCATGCTAATATGCCTAATGCAATTAGTGGCTAAGCCCTTAATAAGGCAAATGACACGTGGCGTATTGAGCCGTGATCTTCAGAAGCTGGAGGAACAGCGGGAACCGATGGAGGCCATCGAGCACAAATGTGGAAAGTTATGCATTTTTCTAGTTGTGGTGAGT
Organism: Sinocyclocheilus grahami; assembly: GCF_001515645.1. NCBI lineage: Eukaryota > Metazoa > Chordata > Actinopteri > Cypriniformes > Cyprinidae > Sinocyclocheilus > Sinocyclocheilus grahami. Next base: position 884,378 of record NW_015505833.1, read on the forward strand.
TGTGAGTGGTTGAGGTTAGATGTAGAGATACTGGAGCAGTTAAGGCTCAGACATATCTATGATAGTATAACTATTAGAGCAGTCAGCTGGTTAAAATAGATGAATTCATATTCTGATAATATGATTAAATAATCAATAAAACAAATGCATTATATAGTAAATCAAGATTTGTTGATAAAAGCTCATTTATTTATTCATTTGTTTGTTTGCCAAATCAATAATTGTGTTAAATTCACAGCCCTAATAACAATACTTGTATTTATCTGATTTAAATATAATTCAAACTAAAAATGTGTGCTTCATTCATCAATGCACAAAGTTATAATGCAAATCCAGCGATATTCAACGCCATTCCAGCTTCTTTGGCTATTTTAATAATGAGTAACAAGTTGAAAGAGTATAATAGACCACGTTAAAAACTCTTGAATGCATTCAGGGTTGAGTCTGTTCTTTCTCTTTGAGAGTTTAGTAAAATAAGATCCTGGATGTTGGCATGAAGAGCATACCGGTGGATCTCTTTTGATATTAAGAACTCAAGTGTGAGTCTGGAATGTATATTTTCATGTATATATGATCTGATCCCAGCAATTATTGAAAATACAAATGCAACTTTTACCCACATTAGGGTTAATTAATTAAATTAAAAAATTAAATGCACTGCTACTATTTCTTCAGAACCAATCGGATACCAAAAAATATCAGCGCATACCGATTTGATACGAGAGTTTAGTAAAATAAGATCCTGGATGTTGGCATGAAGAGCATATCGGTGGATCTCTTTTGATATTAAGAACTCAAGTGTGAGTCTGGAATGTATATTTTCATGTATATATGATCTGATCCCAGCAATTATTGAAAATACAAATGCAACTTTTACCCACATTAGGGTTAGTTAATTAAATTAAAAAATTAAATGCACTGCTACTATTTCTTCAGAACCAATCGGATACCAAAAAATATCAGCGCATACCGATTTGATACAGCGCAGCTTTTGTTTTTTTGTTTGTTTTTAATCAATGTAGAATTGCTATAGCTCTGTGTGTTGACCTGATCATCACTGTTTTGTGTTAAACACAATCTACTAAATACAGACAACTTCATTATAACGAAAAATAACACATAAAAACTGCATAATCATAATCTATGACAAAAATAATGTTATAAACTAGGTGAATGTATAATTCAGCAGCATAAGCTACTCTGAAATGATCAGTGTACACTAATTGTATAAAATCTAAACAGTTAGCGGGAAAAAAAGCCCTCAGCACTGAATCAGTTCGTTCATTATAGGATCAGATACGCCGGTATTTTGGCTCATTTTGAGTCGGAGTGAGGCGTCCGTAAGTGTTTTGGTTGAGTAACTTGTATATCTGTGTCCTGTGCTGCTCAAACTGTTTCAGACGGTTCAATCTGATTTGGTGAACTGATTCATTCAGTTCGCTAAAATGAACCGGTTCAAAAGAATGATTCATTCACGAACCGGACATCACTCCATTACTCTAATGCTGTAAAATATGCTCAGTTTCTTGCACAGACTGATTGTTTCTCTTCATAAGACCTCAATATATCGTCAGGAGCCACGAGTATTAATTTTGTCTTGCCTGTTTATGCTTTTTTTGACTCTCAATGTGCCGGTGGCTGCTAACTTGCATTTTATGAATCAGCTAAAAAGCAATTTCAGCTAAAATTCTTATTTACTGTTCTACTGAAGGGAAACAGTCACCTACATCTTGGATTGACAGCAACATTCAATTTTTTGTTTCAGTGAACAATCTCTTTAAAATGTGCATATTATCACCTAAATGGTACATATTTGTACCTTTTGAAAGGGTCTAAGTTTGGTCTAATATATTCAACACAGAATGCTAGTGTTCCTCAGTTCTGAATTTACCATCAATCATTCAATTACAGTAAGAAGCAGCTTTGCCCTAAACATACAATAGCAGACAGGATGCTGAATATTTTAAAACTGATATCTGTATATGCCCTTGTCTTTTTGTGCATGACTATTTGGCAAAAGTCTTGAGAATGACCGACTCTGACAACAGCCCCTGTGTTAATATATGAGCTCATGTAAATAGAAAGATCACAGAGTGGGGTTTTTTATACGAGGACTAGAGGGCAAACACACACACACTGTCCTGCTTTATGGGCCATCTTAAACCCATTTAAATGACAGCAGTAAAGAAAAGCAATTATTACTAGAAAAACCCTTTACTGCTCAGTGAAGCAGCTCCATTATGTTCATAATCCACTCCAGTGTTGGTGTGTGTGTGTGTGTGTGTGTGTGTGTGTGTGTGTGTGTGTGTGTGTGTGTGTGTGTGTGTGTGAGACACACGTGGGCAAATTATGGCTTCAGTACTATAATATCACACAAAAGATGTGAAACATCATGTCACGAGTGGCTCGGCTCAGCGATCGCACTCACGCTGAAGCTGCTGGGATCTCATGATGAGGTCTGAATCCGTCTGATTCTTTATGGGAGATGAGACAATGATCGTCTGCTCACCGGAGCATGATTTTCTCCAGTGAAGGAGGATTGCTTTCCCAAACCGTTCCTCTGGACTTCCTATCAAAAGAAGTCTGACAAAATATTAGTTGTCTATCAGATGCCACTCACATCGCCACATCTGGGTCGTCTCAAAACGCCACGGTAGGGGTGGACAATAAGGCAAACATATCATATTAAGTTTTTTTTCAAGGAAAGCATGATTCACGATTTTATCACGATTATTTGTTATGTTGGTTTTACTATTTTGCAAGTTGCCTGCGCAGTACAGCCAAACTGTACTCAAATCCTTACAAGATATAAAATAAAAAATAGAATGGCAGACATTTAGGCCAAAGTGGGTGAAGATAAAAAGCATTGTCATTATTTTATCTTTGTTATTAAAAAATAAGAACAAAGACGCGCATTACAAATACACATAACATACAAATAAAACAAACACCTTATTTTTCAGGTACAGTAGGTGTATTTAGCAGTAGCATTCAAGACACTGAATCAACAGTTATACAAATAAAACACTATACATTAAAGCAACTGTATTAAAGTTCTTCCGTCAAGAGCAGTGAGTGATTTTTCTCTCTGTGGTTTGTTGTTTTATTAACATTAAAGGGAAATTTCCCCCCAAAATAAAAACATACTCTCAAGTTGTTTAAACCTGAATGAGTTTCTTTCTTCTGTTGAACATAAGAGTTATTTTGAAGAATGTGGGAAACTAAACAGTTGTTGGTCCCCAGTGACTTCCATTGTGTTTTTTCCCCCTCAAATTCAATGGGGACCAGCAAATGTTTGATTACCCACATTCTTCAAATTATCTTCTTTTGTGTTCAGCATAAATTAATACAGGTTTGGAAAAAGTGAGTAATTAATGACAGAACTGTAATTTGTGGGTGAACTCTCCCTTTAAAGACAAGCGGCAGCATTAGTACCATTAGTCTGCTGTCACTTTAAGAGCTACACGCTTCTAATATTCAGGCACGCATTTGTTCCTCAATCACCTGTTTACGTTCATTTTAGACTTAACCAACTGTGTTTACATGTAAACCTTGTGTGTTTTTGACAGTGTTAGCACAATCAGAAGTGAAAGATAACTCAGTCCAGTAATCAGGCGCTGTTTAGCAGGTTTTTCAGGTGTACGCGCTCAGAAAAAGCGCATGTCAGAACAGCACACGAATGAAACGTTTAACCGGCAAGGCTTTAAAGCACATGCAAATAATGTACTTTTGTGATTGTGAATAAGTGCAGTGTCCCGTGAGTGTAACATGTGATGTGAATGTGTGTGACGCTGTACATTATCTTGAGAAGGAGACACCAGAACTGCAGCTGATAGAATGTGTGCTGTAGCACAATACTACCATATTTATTCAAAAGCAGATCGTGGAGACATTTTAATCATCCAAGACCAAAAATCATGATATCGCACAACCCTACTCCACGGTCAACACAAACATCAACGATGGAGTAACTACCAAAATAAATACCTACTCCAAATTTGTAGGTTAGGCATTGATTAAGCAACCAGTAGCAAACTTTTAGTGAACAAAAAAAAATATATATATAGTTTAGTTATATTTATGATCTATTTTTTTGCTGCATATTCAGGGATGCATATTGCATCTGCATATTATTTTTTTTTTGATTTCAGGCAAAAATGCACATTTATTATTATTTTGTTTTAATTATTTCTCCCAAAAATTAAAACGCAAACAAAATGATAATTTTAAAGAATATTCACACAGCTATTTTTCATGGTTCAGGGTGACCATGACATTTACATAAGCTCCAAAAAAACCACGCACCATATAAGTGTCATTAAAACAGTATGTATTACACAAATGCAATACTTTTTAATATTTGTGTAAAGAACAGAATCAAATTTAAGCCATTATTCAAAGATAATCTACCCCTCTGCTGCAGCTCTTAAATGAAATATGTCAGACATTTGACGTCATGATGTTTGGTATCAAGATACAAGAAGAGTTTCGGCAGGGAAGATTGAATTATGACCAAATCTTTGGTCTGCTCTTCAAATAGAGCTATTATATGACTTCACATACTGTACAGACCCCATGCATGGTGCTTTTGTGTTTGTTCAGTCCTTCTTGTGGCTTGAAAGATAAATAGATCACATGAGGCTGACTAAATAATGAAAGACTGAGCAATTTTGTGTGAAGTTTCCCAGTACAGAATTAATTTCAGCGCACCTCTAGAACCCACTGACAGCATGAAATGAAATCGAGCAGCACTGAAACTATAGTAACCAATAATCTGCTGGAGCTGAAAGGAAAGTATGTATGATGGTGTGGATTGAGAGAGAGAGAGAGAGAGAGTGAAGGACGGATGAACAATGCTCTCTCTCTCTCTCTCTCTCTCGGCTGGCTGCCTCCTCTCGCTCTTGTGTGGGCCTGTACAGACATGCTGTTCCTAAAATTAACTAAACTGCTGCCTGCTGCCAGCCTTAATGCAAAATAAAGTGATTGGCCACTTGCAGAAAACACCCAAAACAAATGGACGACATTGTTCGCTGTATTACAATCTCATTTGGTAACACGACGTTTGTGGACTTACATTTGCAGAGCTAATTGCTAAAGCAGCGAGAGCTGCCACACTAGCTTAGCACATGGAGTGTCTCTCTGCCTCCTGAAGCTGGGAAAACCCACGAGAAAATTCCCTCAGACCAAACACATGTGAAGAACACTGGAGCATGCGCTCATGAACGGTATAGAGAGAAACGCTGAGCATCCACTTCTACAGTGGCCTTGCTTCCAGAAACATTTCTCCCCCATTCATTGCTATGAAGATATTCAAATATTCAGACATTTACAAATACATTACATCGTTTACAAGTGAACTGAGACCAACTCCATTGCCTCAACTGCAATGCATCATGGGAGTGGGTGCATGCTGCAATTTCTATTTCCATGGTAACTGCATGTTCTCTTCAGGATTTTGGGTAATGCAGTTCTTCATCGAGAATTATCACATTTAGAAATCACACTGATATGTATAAAATTGGTGTAGATACTTTAAAACTATTTTCATTCAGAAATTGCTAATAAATTGCTAAAATAATAGCACTTAAACATTACATTTTGAAGTAGAATGACTGAAAGGATGTTTTCTTGTAAAACACACTCCAAAATAACTTTTTTATTTTATTTTAATTTATTTTATAGTACACAGGCAGTATTGAGTGCCATTGTTAAAAATATGTTGACAATGAATGTGATTTTTACTTTTGGAACGGAAAGTCCCAGCTGATATATATATATATATATATTCTTAAAACATTTTACTAATGTTCCTGTTAAGTTGTGAAAACATTACTCCTGATAAAACTTTAAGAACTTTTTGCATGATGCAAATGTTAAAGGAACATTCAATTTTATAGTTTTGCAAACACTGTGGAAATGTTACATTTGAATGTTCTGAAACTAGTAACATTTAAAAAAAAAAAAAAGTTGATGAATGTCCAATCAAAATGTTTCAGAAATAGAAAGTTCCATGAACCGTGTATAAATAACGTTTTGTGCTAAAGCTTTGAGAACATCATTAAAGACTAGATATCTCCCCCGCTAACAAACATATGTTCTAAGAATATTTTGCTAACATTTCATTAAGTTATGAAAACATTATTTCTTAATGATCTTTGAACCCGCTTTTTAAAAAAAAAAAAATTTTCTTGGTTAAATAAACTTTAAGGGACATGCAAACATTGTGCTATTTTTGAATGTTGTTTGGAACTACTTGTTTTGAAACTAGTAACATTTAAAACGTTAGATGAATATACAACTAAAATCACACACCTCTAGTGTAGTGTACAAATTCTGTAACAAAAGACCACTTAAACCAGCATATCTGTAACAACTGTCATCTCTTATTTCTGTGGAGCCTGGACGTAAACCAACAGCAAAAAAAGCTGAAAAAGAGAGTTGGGGAGAAAAAAAAATGAGTGAGACACTTCATATGACTGCTTAGCATCGGCCACGGAGTGATTTAGCAGACTTGAGCATTTCGGGGATTGTGCGGGCGATCAAAAGGGTCAGAGATGCTCTTCTCAATTAACAGCGGGCAGGAGGACATCAAATAAGGTGTCGATTACAGAGCAGCACTTTTGAGGCAATCGGGCATGAAATGCATGTGAATGCTTTTGAGGAGCTGCTGTTTTGGGCCACTGCTGAAGTCACTGAGCCACTAAAGAGAGCTTAACACGGCTCAGGCTGGCATGCAGCAGGCGCGCTTCGCTCTCAGTGCTCTTCCGCTGTCCGTCCTTTGACAAGGGCTGCAATCACGGGAACACAGAGGAATATTCTGGGGGAAAAAACAACATCGGCTACAACCAAACAAACAAGAATCCGGTGGCTGACACTGACAATGCTCTCTGTAATTGATGCAGATGGTGCCCTGCTGCCATATAAAATGACTGGGCTTCAACACACAACCGCAGCAACTCCAGCTGTGTGTTCACAAACCCTTCAGTTTTAATTAGACAAGTTCAGTGCATCGGTCTGGAGTTGATACAGGACAATTGTGGTTGTTTATGACTGGGAATATGTCATTATGTCATCAGAAGCTGAAGAAATTAGGAAGCTCCGCCAAATGAACTCGATGACTTTATCAATAGGATGAATGAATGAGGGCTGATTCAGAGTGAGAGGCATACAAAATTTGTGGATAGTAATGTAATCTATTCGATTACAGAAATTTTAGATAATCTAATGTGTACTTTTTGATTACTTTTAGAAGACTTTTGACCTTTAAACTCAATTATCACATAGATTTAAATAGATTAGCCTTGTACCATATTGATATAAAAAAACAACGAAAATAAATGTCATTAAACATTACATCACAACGTCCTAAACAAATTATGAATAATTCACACATTTTGCATGGATAATTCATAATCATCTAAGTATCTGTAATCTGATTAAAAGCATTTTTAAAATCGATAATCAAATTATAAACTGAATTACTACAATTTCATATTCTGATTACATAAAGACCCTAAATAGTGGGGCATGTTGTCACGTTATATGATGTAAGTGTCGCAATGAAAACCCATCATTAAACAGCCAATTACAGGCTTTTCAGTGGAAACTAAACAGTATTATCACAAATGACAAATTATCAATAAGTCAATAAATAAATCCCTCTCCCAAACCTGATATTTAATAAAACAATATATATGAATACCCGTTGGTCAGTTTCAAGTGCTTGCAACCAACATACAAAACCACTGCTAGAAAATAATCAAAGAAATGTGTAACTGTTTTAAGCTCGAAAGCCCTAAGCTCTAACTAACATTCATGCACCATCTCCTCTTCAGAAGCCTGTGCTCTTTTCTTCTAAAATCTTCAGGAGATAAGAACGGGATGAAATGATAATAAACTGCAGCAACAAAGTCTGTGAGACACAACAAAGCAACGACACAAGTCATAGATACTTCACACAACACCAGAGTTCAACACACACACAAGTAAATAGCAGCTGATTATAAACGCGAGCGTGTCGGGGCCACGGGAGACCCGCTGGCATGAATATCAATCAGGCCTCCGGGGCCCTCACCTGCTCACCCAGGGGCCTGAACACAAATGCCAGGAAAGTTTCAAAAACAAGCCTCTGTACACACGAGGTTATAGGATTACAAAGATTTCAGATGAGCAGGAGGACATCTGCATTAGAAAGTCTGACTGAAGGACACGTGTGATAGATTCACACGAGATATTCTCCTCGTTTATCACACCGAATCTGAGAAGGACGGATCGGTAAGGACACAAATTAAGCACTAGTTAAACACAGCACTCGAGGTGCGTGGTCCGATAGAATCTATTATCATAAAGTAAAATCAAAAGCAGTTTAAATTGAATGGCAAAAAAGCTCTTGTAGTCTCGCTGTATTAATTAATTTATTTTTATTTGAAAAACATATTCCAATGATCTTTATTTATTTATGTATTTATTTGTTTGTTTGAAAAACATATTCCAATAATCTTTATTTATTTATTTGTTTGTTTGTTTGAAAAACATATTCCAATAATCTTTATTTATTTATTTGTTTGTTTGTTTGAAAAACATATTCCAATAATCTTTATTTATTTATTGATTTGTTTGTTTATTTATTTTTACATACATACATACATACATACATACATACATAAGTAGGACTGTCTCAAAAAGAATAAGCACCATTCTATAAATAAATAAATAAACAAACAAACAAATAAATAAATAAATCTCTATTGAGACAATGAATGGGATTTTTACTTCTGGAACCGACTGTTGTGATATTAAAACCAGCTTTAATAAGTTACAGAAAGCTGATGAACTAATTACATTTATGTAGTTGTACATTCAGCATTTTACATGTTATAAATGTGATTGAAAATCAGTATTTAAAGATGACGTGTGTAAATTCAGCACTAAAAGACAACTCTCTTTTTTGCATTTTTTTTTTAAAAACATCTGCGGTAATTAAGCACCAATTAAGAATTAAGCCCTCATTAAATGCAGCACTCAAGGTGCGTGATCTAATCTATTATAATATAGAGCAAAGCAAGAGCGACATATGAAAAGTGTCGGAGTAAAACATTTAAACCGGCTGGCAAACAGCATTAATTAGTGTGATCTCAGTATGTTTATTAATGCACACGTCGTGTCGCTCATGTTAGGTTGGGAGGAAGCTGCCAGCATCTAGCAGGATTAATATTGCGTTCTTCTGAGTATCAGGCCTTTCTTTGCAACATGCATTTTAGCGCAACACATTGTCTACATAATGCGAAACGGAAAATAATGGTTTGTAATTCAGTGGAGTAATCACGACTCATTTGGTTGTGCTGAGGGCCGAGGGCCAGAGACAAAGCGCACACATTGCGCCGCCGAGCTCATTATCCTGCTTTAAAACTATTTGCAATTCAAGGCCACACAGAGTGGAGGGGAGAGCGCTCGCCTTCAAAGACAACGGCCAGGAGTGACCCCACAGCCCATTTCTGGGGTCAAATCCCTGATGAGGACTGCTGAGACCCAATTAAAATAAATGTGAAAACAATCTAACTGCAGGCGGCTCCTAGCGCTGCTTACTGAAGCTCTGTGCTGCAGTGAACCCAGCCAACATGTGATATTTCAGCTAAACAGTTTGGCAGGAGGTTGTGTCACAAAGCGACGGTAAATGACAGGCCACGCGAGTAATTACTACTGAGGTGTGAAGAGCTGCTTTAGCATTGTGTCTCTTACAAATCACACTCTTCCTGTAGGTGCTAGAAAAAGGACACCATTTTATCATATGGCCTCATGACATAAGAAACAATAATCAGAAAAATATATATATATTTTTTTTGAACAGTTTATTAAACATTATAAAATAATTGTTAAAAATACATTTTAAAAAAGAGTATGAATTTTATATATATATTTTTTTTTCTTTTCTCATATCATATTTGATTCATCAGGCTTTTATGGCTCATATAGTCTGATATAGTAAGAATATATAGGAAAAACAGCTACATTTTATCCAGAGACTTTGCTGCAGATGCTGATATTTATATGATTAAATTCTGCTGCTTGTGCTGTAAATCAATGAGATCTTTATAACAGTGCAGCAGATACTGACATAAAATGATCTAAATATCAGTCGTCGCTCTATATCTGCAGTAAACCCCAGCCAACATGTGATATTTCAGCTAAACAGTTTGGCAGGAGGTTGTGTCACAAAGCGACGGTAAATGACAGGCCACGCGAGTAATTACTACTGAGGTGTGAAGAGCTGCTTTAGCATTTCGTCTCTTACAAATCACACTCTTCCTGTAGGTGCTAGAAAAAGGACACCATTTTATCATATGGCCTCATGACATAAGAAACAATAATCAGAAAAATATATATATTTTTTTTTTGAACAGTTTATTAAACATTATAAAATAATTGTTAAAAATACATTTTAAAAAAGAGTATGAATTTTATATATATATATTTTTTTCTTTTCTCATATCATATTTGATTCATCAGGCTTTTATGGCTCATATAGTCTGATATAGTAAGAATATAAAGGAAAAACAGCTACATTTTATCCAGAGACTTTGCTGCAGATGCTGATATTTATATGATTAAATTCTGCTGCTTGTGCTGTAAATCAATGAGATCTTTATAACAGTGCAGCAGATACTGACATAAAATGATCTAAATATCAGTCGTCGCTCTATATCTGCAGTAACATGTCTCAGTAAGATGAGAGTGAAATGCTCCAAACATATAATGCAGTGAGTGAGAGCTGAAGAAATAAAGGCTCCTCAGAAGATGTGAGATGTTCTGGAGGCTTGTGAAGATCATTCCTCCGCTGAGGAACAGTGAAAGTAAAGCTCCTGGAAACAAACGCTCCTCAAAAGATCCTGAGGATCAGATTTGAGACTCTAAAACATGATTGATGGAGAATCAAGTAAAGCTGAGCTGCTTCAGTCCAGTAAGTGTTCATCTGGAGATATTACTGCAGTTATTCAACGCTACTTCTTTTTCTGACTTAAACTTTCACATATCAGAAGTTTCTCCCAAATGGCCCATTTTTGGAAATCCCATCAGGACAATCATTAGTAGTTCATTTATGCGCGTTCAAGAATAAAATCACACCAAGCTTAAACAATGCTCTTCTTTCCACACCTACCAGTGTGATTAAAGATGAAAGCATCACCAAAAAAGGCACTCATGCAAAAGTCAGTTTCATTATTTCACCCGTACATGAAGGACAACAAAACTGGTGTGCTGCAGATTCCACACGGCTCCAATCACTCGCACCTCGCGCCGCTGTCTCAGTAAGACAAACAGAGCCTGAGGTTGCTGCATCTTATCAGTGGCAGACTGTTTTCGACTGCGCTGACAGTGACTGGAGTAATCCATCATGTCATCATCTGCGCTGACGGATGTAGAGGCGGCCGTCTGAGTGCCTGTGTGCCGAGAGGACAGCATCGGGGGCCAGGAGGCGAAGTAACACTTAACCCCCGATCGCCTCCCGCCTCACCTGCTCGTCCCGTCACCGCCCGACAGCAAATCTATGGGAATGTTCACAATCTCCAATCGTGACAAGCTAACCTCGCAATCATAACAAGCTGAGGGAGAGGCCAGCTGATACAGCGCAGTAATCCGACGGGGTCACGGGCTACATCTGTAGAGAGCACAGGGATGTTCATAACCAACGCCACGCCGCCGGATAGGAAAACTAAACATCAGGTGAAGCCGGTCCTGTGGTGAAGCGCTGCGACCGAAGGTCTGTTTGGTTGCAGATGTGCAAGACGTGTCAGTCAGTGTTTCTAGCATTCTAGAATTGTTTCTAGCATCACATACGATCTAGGTCTAAAATTAACACTCAGCAAGTAAAAATGAGTATATGGAAGTGTTACTCGCCAGTTGGCCGGTAACTTTTTTATAAATTCTAACAATGTCTGAGGATGAGATATGTTTTAGCGCGATTGTCAAATCTCAAAGACTGTAATCTGATACGCTGTGTGTTTCAGAGTGAAGTGGTGAGATCTTTTCATGGTTCGCAGTAAATGCTGCTCCACACAAACTCTGTCACTTATAACTTATAACGTGCATTTAAAAATGCAACATACACCAATCTGTTGCAAACAAAAGAGAAGCATTTCAACAGAGAAGTTTGATGAAGCCAAAATAAAAGTTCTGGTGTAACTTTTGAAAGCAACCTTAAATATTAGTATCGTAATTGTACTGTTGCTATATAAAATAATAATAATAATAATAATAATAATAATAATAATATTATTATCTAAAATAAAAAAGCTTTACAGTTCAATAATATTATAGTGATATATCTTTATTGATTTATTTTTAAATAAAATGAAATAAAATAAAATGAAATAAAATAAAATTAAATTAAATTAAATTAAATTAAATTAAATTAAATTAAATTAAATTAAATTAAATTAAATTAAATACAAAAATTCCCCAATTTGTCCTGCCTGTTTTTTTGTTTATGTTTTTGTTTTTGTTTTTAAATAATGCATATACAGTTTCATGGCCGGTAAGAATATGTATAAATGGTCAATTTCCTCAAGTCACTGGCCATTGTAAGGTGTGGTGAAATGTTAGTTTTAGACCCTGTATACAGTAGGGAAATAAACAACAGCAAATGGAAGCAAGGAAAAGGTCAAACTAACTAGTTAGGCGAGCAATATAAATACACTTAACAGGTCTTAACCTTTAGAAGAGGCTTTAATCAATCTCTAGTTTAGACAGATTGCCCTCATGAACAAAATCATGACACATAATATATAAAATATGCATTCACAGCTCAAAAAAAAATGTGTGAACCACTGTGTGGTGAATTATATATGTCACATGAACAATTTTGCATATTGATGGGCATGTACGACTCATAGTAATATTAATAGAATTTTTTTATTTAAAGGCCACTTTGTGTTTACTTTTGTGAAATAAACAGTTTTGGCACTGTGTAAATGTAAGCTGTGGGTCCTGAAGCAAAACCACTGATTTAGAAAATGCACCAAATGTTTCGAAAACTGCCTGTGCCAAAGTGTCACCAAAAACTTCATGACAAGTGACTGTTAAAGTGATATTTACTGCACCCAAACAAACTAAATCAGCATGGCAAATGGCAGTCTAAGTTTACAACACTCCCTAAAGAGTTCTAATAGACACATAACCAGCCGTCAAGATCTGTCAAAGTCAAAACTATGAGAGGCAGCGCCTATTATTCGATACAGCGCATAAACCGCCCCAAACTCCACTCATCTCAGGACTCCACATGTTGTAAATGCATTGCAAATGCGCCGGTTTGGTGCTTATTTCTCTCTTTCAAGGAAGCAGCGGCAGCATTGTGGGGGGGGGGGGGGGGGAAAGAAAGAGAATCAGCTAATCTGCTCCAGGAGGATTAATCAAAAACAGAGAGTTTTTCAGCATAATAGTTGAAACTTTTTCTCTATTTATCATTCATTTGAAGCAATAAATGGGTCGCAGAAGTGGGAAAAGTTGCTTTAGTCTTTGAAAAATAATCTGTCATAGAGGTTTAGAAGAGGTGATAAAAATCAATAGCCTGAATAGAAAATTGCCTGGAAGGGCTCACAACAGTTGCGAGATAAGAGAAAAGATTAAGCGGCTTGTTTTGCTGTGCTCTCTCTCTCTCTCTTACCCTCCCCCTCTCCTCCATTGTTTTCAGAAGAATTTCACTCTTGCCAATATGTGCTGTTGGCTTGTTAATAGGCCAGCAGCAGTTAATTTCGAGGTGCTTGTGTCAATCTTTTGTCACTTCTGGTGTCCTGTGGCAAACTCAGGGTGGAAACAAAGGCCCCCTGGAAACTGGAGATCGATAGGCTGAGAGGGAGATGTTATCAGCAGAGCGAGGCTGCTGGCTTTATGAGCTCTGTCTTTTGCATGATCTTCAGGGTGAAGCTGCCAGCCGCTCGCGACCCCGATGCGCTCTCCGCTGACCTGTTTGAGACGAGATAAACGCTCAGCCCTGA
>NW_015505833.1:898892-907757 GCF_001515645.1 Sinocyclocheilus grahami
GGGGGGGGAGAAAGAGAATCAGCTAATCTGCTCCAGGAGGATTAATCAAAAACAGAGAGTTTTTCAGCATAATAGTTGAAACTTTTTCTCTATTTATCATTCATTTGAAGCAATAAATGGGTCGCAGAAGTGGGAAAAGTTGCTTTAGTCTTTGAAAAATAATCTGTCATAGAGGTTTAGAAGAGGTGATAAAAATCAATAGCCTGAATAGAAAATTGCCTGGAAGGGCTCACAACAGTTGCGAGATAAGAGAAAAGATTAAGCGGCTTGTTTTGCTGTGCTCTCTCTCTCTCTCTTACCCTCCCCCTCTCCTCCATTGTTTTCAGAAGAATTTCACTCTTGCCAATATGTGCTGTTGGCTTGTTAATAGGCCAGCAGCAGTTAATTTCGAGGTGCTTGTGTCAATCTTTTGTCACTTCTGGTGTCCTGTGGCAAACTCAGGGTGGAAACAAAGGCCCCCTGGAAACTGGCGATCGATAGGCTGAGAGGGAGATGTTATCAGCAGAGCGAGGCTGCTGGCTTTATGAGCTCTGTCTTTTGCATGATCTTCAGGGTGAAGCTGCCAGCCGCTCGCGACCCCGATGCGCTCTCCGCTGACCTGTTTGAGACGAGATAAACGCTCAGCCCTGATGCTAAGAAGGCTTCCAGACAACAACGACAGAAAAAGAAGCGTTACACTTGGCAATGAGGCAACGAGATGTAAGACACGCACGTGTGGTCACCCTCAGACCCAACGGCCCAAACTTGTGGGAAGCGCGTGTTACAATAACACGCTTCTCGTCTCTCGGAGGGAACGCGTTTGATATGCAGCAAAAACAACAGCACAACAAAACTGGTACAAAATTCAAACAAATCTTTCCGAGTGCGCCGTATAAAAACGAACAGAGGAGTGTTTAATTATTTAAGGCGTTTGCATATTCAGCGTGATTATACGGAGTGAAAAACAGGAGGAATTGTGGGAACAAATGTATACTGTGAAGTGTTTGTGTATTACAAATGAAGAGTGTTTTTTTGATTCTGTCATGCACAAACAGGCTGACGTCAGTGCAGATTTCGGGAGCTCATCGCAGTTATCAACATGCACAAATAGAGATAGGGATAGTTCATGCAAAAATGAAAACCCTGTCATCACTTACAGATGTAGTTCCAAATCTGTATGACTTCTGTACAGCACAAAAGAAGATATTTTGAGAAATGCACCCAGAGCAGTTTGTTTATCAACATTCTTCAGAATATCGTCCTTTATGTTGTTTACAACATCTGATGGCAGAATTTTCATTTTTGCATGAGCTATCCCTTTAAATCTGCGTATGTGTCTGTTTGTGCAAGTCTGCACACAAAATGAGAATATTTACTACTAATTATTTGCAGCACTAAGAGATATGCACACGTTCTACTTTGTTTTAACCCCTTATTCACTAGTCAGGTAACAGCGCAAACCTGCTCCAAAATCAGTGCCGAATGCAATTCGCATGCTGCAATTCCCATCATGCAGGTCACTTCTGAGTGTTAGGTTGTGAAGGATGCAGCAGACTACTATGATCCGGTGTGCTTTACTGTATGCAAGAACACAGACTGACTCTTTAACCCTATAAAGTCTACTGTATCATATTTGATGCATGAATTTTTAAGGCCTTTCTAAATAATTCCATTGCATTATATGTTTGAAACAACAGAGCTTTGATGGTAAAACTAAGCATTTAGATATAGAGTGACGACTGATATTTATATCATTATATGTCAGCATCTGCTATATTGTTATAAAGATCTCATTGATTTACATTACAAGCATCAGAATTGTAATATCAGAAATATCAGCATCTGCACCAAATTTTGCATTTTGGATCTGTTTTGGCCTCTGAATAAAATGGAGCTCTGTATGCTCACTATAATCATATGGGCGCTAATGTATCAAATATGATACACAACATAAAACACATTAGCAAACTTTTTATATATATATTGTATATATAGTTTGTCAAAAGATTCAATAACCTTACATTTTCTGACTATTATAATTGTTTTGGACATACAGTATGTCATGTGCTACAGTGCAATGTTAATTGTGCCGAGCAAATCATGCTTACTTTTGTGAATTAGGCAAAACCTATGGCTAATTAGTATGTAGAAGATAATGCTTGTGCTGAATGACAATATAAATACGCTTAGTGACTTGGACTTGGATTTGGATTGCTGCTGGTTAGCGAATAAGAAGCAAGTTTACGTAAGCAATGGAGTATGTTTTCAAAAACGGGAAATCTTCATGAATATTGTTCCACCCCGAACAAGCTTTATCTTCCATGCAGTTAATTTCGGCAGAAATCAAAGGCCTCTCTCGGGGTGAGCTGGGAATGTTTGTGCATGTTAATGCCATCAGCTGTCTGTCTGGCTGCCCATCGCCTTGTTCTCGGCCCCGAGGAGCCCTGCAAGAATCCCAGCCCTGGGCAATGACCTCGTGCTACATGACAGCGCCACGGGAAACTGCTCAAGATGGTCCGACTAAAGCTAACGAGATTCCCCGCTACAAGCGCCAATCGGGGGATGGAAACTAGCAGCATTCTGATAAAGATATTAAAAAGCTCGTGCTGAGAACAAGGGGGATGCGCCGCCAAGATCAATTGGCGATATTAGCAGGTAGTCTCTAATAGATTTTAAATGCCTGTTACAATTAAACTCGCGATTAGGCTGAATAAAGGGAGAATTCATCTGAGCACTATACGTCAGATGCTGTTCTTGCAGAGCTTCAGCTCGCATTAGCGCAAGTTTCGCCTGGTTTGAAAGAAAGCGATGACCTACTGAGAGGGTACACGGGTAAACGTGTAGCAATACAGCGGTTATTACTGTTACCCCTCCGGCAAATACCTCTCCCTTAAGCCTATGCACGAGCAACATTTTGTTTTATTACCTCGCAAGATAAGTCAGGGAAAAAAAGGCTCTTAAGTACCTGGGGAATTAAAATATTCCGGCTCGTCATATCAGTGTCTGCTCTCGGTTTCACATAATTATAAAAGTGTTTTAAATTGATCCTGGAAGAAAGATGGGTTCAAGTGCAAATTAATTTCAGATTACCACAACAAAGACAATCGATTCTCAGCGTGCGTGCCAGCAAAATGCTTTCGAGAGGCCTCGAGGTGCCTTCCCAGCCGATTCGGCGAGAAACAAAGACCTTTTCTGCTTAAATTACGCTAATGATCCACCTACCTGGTACATCTCTTTCCCCCTCCGTCTCCCATCACAGGAGTGGAGCTCATTAACAGGTCTATCAGCCCGAGAGTCTGCTACGACTTCATTAGACCGGCCTGGACCTCGGCACAAGGCTGACTTTGTCCTTTGTGCTAAAGAAGTCATCCTGGCCTGCCGGTGGAGGGGGAAGATGATTTCACTGCTGTTCGTTTAAAATCACATACGCTAGCTTTGCATGTAGCTTTAAGGGTGAGGCCTAAACATTAACAAAGTCGTTTTCTATGATTGTTAACATGCCTTTTTTGGACATCTGTCAAATCTCGACTGATTTTGATCAAGTAAGCGTCAGAATAACTGCAGTAA
Organism: Sinocyclocheilus grahami; assembly: GCF_001515645.1. Taxonomy (NCBI): domain Eukaryota; kingdom Metazoa; phylum Chordata; class Actinopteri; order Cypriniformes; family Cyprinidae; genus Sinocyclocheilus; species Sinocyclocheilus grahami. The sequence continues at coordinate 902,439 of NW_015505833.1, forward strand.
TATCTCCAGATGAACACTTACTGGACTGAAGCAGCTCAGCTTTACTTGATTCTCCATCAATCATGTTTTAGAGTCTCAAATCTGATCCTCAGGATCTTTTGAGGAGCGTTTGTTTCCAGCAGCTTTACTTTCACTGTTCCTCAGCGGAGGAATGATCTTCACAAGCCTCCAGAACATCTCACATCTTCTGAGGAGCCTTTATTTCTTCAGCTCTCAATCACTGCATTATATGTTTGGAGCATTTCAGCCTCGTCTCACTGAGACATATTACTGGAGATATAGAGCGACCGCTGATATTTAGAGCACTTTGTGTCAGTATCTGCTGTACTGAGTCTCTGAATAAAATTGAGCTGTTTTTCCTCCATATTCTCACTCTTTCAGACTATATGAGCCGTAAAAGCCTGATGGATCAACTGTTACATTCAACATATATATATATTTTTTTTTTTATTTTTTTGTCAAAAAAAAAAAAACTTGTCTTCTGACTATTATTTCATATATCAGGCTTTACAGGGTTAAATGATAGCTTGTCGCTTGGGAAGCTACACTTTCAAAGTAGCCTCCGCAACTGGGTTTCTTTTCATTTCCAGATCTGTGACAATCTAAACGCTGTGAAGGTCCGCACATCATCAGGCCTGTATTATTCGGAGCGCAGCATCCGTAGGAGTCTCGGGCAGATACGGCCTTTTCTTTTCAGCCTGCCGTCTGGATTTCATCTGGCTTCAAGAGTGCTGATTTCTTCTCCCTTCTTCATACCCGTTCTCTCCCTCCTTGAGTTTCTGACCCCGATCTCTCCACCCTCCCCTCGTGTGCGGTGAATGGAGAGCAAATGCAGAGGCTCGAGCCCTGCATCCATCTATCCATCTATCCATCCGTCAGCGCCGCTTCTATAGAAGCTAAACATCTCCTTCAGCCCCTCTGGGAAGCTGCCAGGAGTGGAGTGCTGAAAAAATTCAAGTCAAGCCTCATTAGCTTCTCATTACCTTTGCAAACCGAAAACGAGGGAGAGGGAGAGGGAGAGATTTTCTAAATCGTCAGGAGTGCAGGGCCATGGGAATCTGCCATGAGAATCACTTTTTAGCGTGTGCACATTGAAGCATGCAGGATCGTTCTTCACCGAGGGAATTAAAGTTTTATTTCCATTTCCGTAACACAATAACGGCGTCATTAAAGCCATTTTTTAAAGTCGAATATGCCATCACTTACCGCTGCCCGAGTCAATTTCCAGCCCTTCAATAGAGAGTGGCAAGTTTTATAAACCTGTCATGTTGTATTACGGCAATGCTAAACATCACCGTTTGAAGTTTCCCTTTCCTCCACTGTCTCTCGCTCTCCCGCTTCTCTTGCACCGTTTATTTTTAATAATGCATTTTTTAACCTTCCATTCACTTGCTCCACTAATCTGCATCTCTCTGCCTGAGGGATGCGGAAGCATGAACACACTCGAGCTCACAGCTGGGGAATCCCTCTCCACCCCTCCACCGGCTTCACACAAAGGATTGTTGATTCAGGGAGAATTAGGGCATTTGAGAAACTCGCTGGAAACACAAACATAGCACAACACTCCAGAGAGGGGTACCATTACAGAAGAACAGCTAAAAAGGGTTAAAATGAAAGAAAAAACAACAGTAGAAAGTGTTAAACAATTTCGGAAAAAATGCACGTTTGTCGCACCTGTGTGTGCATGTGCTCGAAGGTTCAGTTTGCTTCTGAAATCAGAGAAAGCAGATGATGAAAGCTGTCAGATCGCCTACAGACCAATGGCTGCGTGATATTAGAAAACACACTGACTCTGCGATGTTTTGTTTTTCTGCCATAGACTGTGATGTGAAAAAAAATTAATACGTTTAGAATGATCGGGGTGATTCTGTAAGAGAGTGCATCTGTATAGAAAATACCAATTAATTTAAAAGCTCCAAAAAATCTATTTTTACTCTAGTTTTTCATGCTCTGGATTGTGCATTACTTTCCACTTGAGTTTGTCTCACTTAGCTGTCTAAAAACATTATTTCAATCTGATTGGCTGAATCTATGCAACGGACCAGTTTGATACAACTTGCTTCTTTGGTTCACAAGTTTACCCGGTAACTCTGAGGACACATTAAGGCATGGGTCTTTGGGAAGTCACAATTATCTGTGTGCTCATTAATGAAGATGTTTCTAAAGTTAAGGGGAGTGTTATACAGATTGCTATGCCTCTGTTTTATTGTATTGTCTGTTTTTGCTATTGCATGATGGTTAATATATTGTGTGCATGCTCCACTGGTATCCAGCCAGCATTGTGAGCGGGTCTCTGGTTGCCCATCATTAGTTTGATTAGCATGTGAAGCACCGGGACGAGAGCAGGACTGGGTCCCAGCGAGCAGGTCGTCAGCAGGCCAGCCAAACAGGATTAGCTCCTCACAGGTCAAGGCCGTCTTTCAGCATGGACCCTGATCCGCTAAGGGTCACGGGATATTCACACCCATCCCTGTTCTGTCCCATATGTCCCGCTGCCACAGACACATCACAGGGATAAGACACAGAACCGTATGATTTGATAATGTGGGTCTTTATGAGCAAGACGTCGCTAATTAAACAGAATACAGAAAAGAGGATGCGAAACTGGAAATTGGAATTTGGGCAATTAAATGTTTGTGCATTCGAGTATAAAAAATGCATACAGGGAAATCTGAAAGGATAGATACTTCCTAGAATCATTCTACTGGAACATGTCATTAAAAAAAGGTTGTTGACCTGTCACTGTGTGAGGTAAGCTGTCACAATGGGAATTATTCAACTTAATAATTTATCTTTAGAATTTAATTTTAATAATGCATGAAATGGCAACAGTGTGTAAGTTAACGAGATTACATCTTTGTTTCGGTCAACAGAAATTATTATTATTATAATAAAAAATAAAAAAAACATTTAATTTACATATACAATGTCAAAACACAGTCAATTAAAAAGCCAAAGTATCCAGTCCAAAACATACCTGAGTTGAAGTAAAAAAGAAGTTTCAAATCTAATGGTATTTGAGCACTTAAAAGTGAAAAGTAAACCTTGTTAGGTTTTAAAATTTACTAATGAAATCACAACACATTTCATACTGAAACTTGACATTTGTTAAGCATCAAATGCAGCAGTGACTGATCAAGTTCATCTTCAACGATGAGTCCAAGACAATTACAATTAAATGGAAACACAGGAAAACAATCACAAGAACGTGACAAAAAATACAAGTACGTGCTCTGTAAGAGGTTAAAAGTAAGGTTAGCAATTGAACTTATAAATTTCTTTCCATTACAAGTATTTCCAAGGGAATGCTTTATTCGCTCGTAACTAATGTCAGACAAGTTAATTGTGTCCTGCAGCTACAGAGAAGGAAAAACTACTTGAAAATGAACCGTAATGGAAGCAACACAGCTGAACATCTGCTAATAAAAATACCTCACTGAGTGATGTGAACGTAAGCTGGATAAACTTATCTCTCCTCCAACTTTTTTTTCAGTTTTCGTTCATGATAAACAGACCTGTCTGTACATCAGTGCCAGGACCCTGCAGATATCAGGGAATAAATGAAGCCCTCGCTGTGATTAATGAAGAGGCCTATGATAGCGAACTCCATGGTAACAGTCTCGCAAATAATAAATTAAGACTTAACCCTGGAAGTGGAGCTAAAAAAGCAGCAGCGATTTCTTTGAGTGCAGATAATCTCACCTGCATTGCTGAATATGAGCAGCGGTCAGCATTCGCAACATAGACTATCACGGCAGCCCTTGTTTGGGTGACTTCTGCTCTGATCCGCTGGAGGATAGAAGAGAGAGAGAGAGAGAAGGAGAGACGTCTCTTTCTCCTGCTGTAGGGTGTAACAGGAGTTACTGTACTATCACCTACAGCCCTGAACTGAAAGCCAGAGGAAATTGGAAAGCCCAGAGAAGCCGTGCGGTAATTAATCACGGCTCTATGAAGCCTGTCAGAATAGCGCTGCGCCGCTGATACTGCTGTCAATTACACCTCATGTGTAATGGTGTAAAACGCTATCGTGAGCCCAGTTAGAGGTGTAGATCTCCTGAAAGCATGACCTGCTCCTCTCCTGCCAGGACTCCTCTGCATTTTTACACGGCATGAGAAACCGTGTGTTTTACCAGGTTATGATCCGAAGCCTTATTCAGACGAAACCACATCTGAGTCATTGTTGAATTACTGTCATGTTGTCTCAAACCCATATTACACGTTCAGCAAAACACCAGCGTGTACTGTATGCAAAAGGTTCTTCTTTGGCATCGTGAAGCACCTTTATTTTTAAGAGTGTACCTTTATTTAATTTTTTTTACCACATCGTACTCGATTCAAACTGCAGGTGCACGGCTCCAGTGAATTATGATTCCTTTGCCATATCGAGCTGTGGAGACGCACTGTGCGCGGGAAAACACTGAGAGAGTAGTAATGCGCATGCGCAAAAACACAGCACAGGTGTGCAACATGCGCGCAAAATTCAGAGAGAGACAGAAAAAAAAACTACCACCAAAAAAAAAGACAACAACATTTCTTTTAAATCCCACTTTAAGAAACATATTCAAGATGTAGCCTATTATAAGGAAATTTGTTCACAGGTCATGTGAGAGCAGTTTGGGGTCAGAAATTATTTCTGTAGTGGATTTCACACCCATTTCAGAGTTCTGGAGGAGAGGAATATTAACAACTTAAATTTAAATCTATGACCTCAGAAGACTTAGATTAGAATACAGTGCATTCATCTTTCTTTCTTTCTTTCTTTCTTTATTATTTGTATTTTAACAGGCCCAGTCTGCATTCGCTTTCATCTGGAAGATATAAAATATCTTTCCTTTTGACTCCCACGGAAGAAACAAAATCATATTTGGAATCACATGCGGGTGAGTAAATAATGAGAGCATTTTTTATTCTTGAGAGAACTGTTCCTCTGTCATGCCTTTCCTGCCTCTGTCCTCTCTCATGTGTGGCTGCTGGTGTGCTGTGATCCGAAATCAGAAAAGCTGAATAGCCAGTATCCCAGTCTTTAAGCACACGCAGGAGTGTGGATCCATGCATGAATGTGTTTTAATCAGCGCCCATCCACGGCTCCACTCAAGACTCCTGTGACCCCTCACGCTCGCAGAAGATTACTGTGCTGACTTTGTGATTGGAGAGTTTTACAGCACTCTCATTAGAATAATGATCCCCCTCCATCTAGCCCTCTGTCTGTGTGTGTGTGTGTGTGTGTGTGTGTGTGTGTGTGTGTGTCTGTGTCTGTGTCTGTGTCTTTGTGTGCGTGTGCGTGTGTGTGTGTGTGTGTGAGAGAGAGAGAGTGTGTGT
>NW_015505833.1:908021-929569 GCF_001515645.1 Sinocyclocheilus grahami
GCGTTTGTGTGTGTGTTTTGGTTTGTGTGTGTGTGTGTGTGTGCGTGTGTGTGTGTGTGTGTGTGTGTGTGTGTGTGTGTGTGTGTGTGTGTGTGTGTGTGTGTGTGTGTGTGTGTGAGAGAGAGAGTGTGTGTATGTGTCTGAGTGTGTGTGTCTGTGTGTCTGTGTGTCTGTGTCTGTGTCTGCGTGTGTGTGTGTGTGTGTGTGTGTTTATCCGTAAGCTCCCAGTGGTCCTCGAGTATTTTAAGCTAGTTAATAATCATTATGGCTGTGCAGTGAACTGGGCAGAAAGAATAATTAACTCACCTGAGCCAAGCTAAATTAACCCTTTATGCTTTTGTTAGCCCATTCTGTTTCAAATATGCCGTCCTCCAGGGACCTATTAAACGGAATAGAGAGAGAATGCGGTCCAGCCCTGCCCCCATATGATGCTAAACAGCCTGCTATTGGATATCAAGGGTTTTTGCACGCAGAAATGAATGTCATGTGAATTCAAAAATCAAAATGGCTTTTGATGTGATCCAGGATCTACATGAGTCCCTACCTGCATCCAACTATTCATGGAAATTAGAGATGAATTATTATATTTCTTCTAATTCTCTCATGATTGACTGATTAAGCTGACAAATGTGATCTGCAAACACAGGCACGCTTTACATTGCGCTCGCCCCAGCTTGTGCCGCGCACTTCCAAATGCTAGGAATGTGCAAGCTTTCATAAAAGCAAGATTTGTACCCATCTACATGTGATAGGATATAATTAAAGACAGTAGTTGATGGGCGTACTACGGTAATCTTTGTTTTGATGTAGTGCCACCTTTCTCCCTCTCATGTACTTGAGCTGTTGACCAAAGGTTTGCAGAAGGGTTGTTGGTGTATTTAGGGCTCAGAGGGTTTTATCATTTTAATCATGCAGTCATGAAACGTAAAAGCATGGGAGGTACTGCATGAGACTTTACTCTTTGTGGTGTTTTAGGCTGGCAATTACCTGCGGCCTACCTGAGACGTCATGCTCTCCTGATAAATCTGCAGGTAATCTGTGTGTTCTGATGTCTAAATGCGAGCATAACAGTTGTGGAAGTTTGCCCGGCTGTTATGTTACATGATATTAATTTTACTACTGTAGCTTGCGTACGCGTGCACATTCATCTGTGAACGATAAACTGTTGTCAGAGCCATTGTCTGCATGTAGTGCTTGACACTTGTGCATGTTTGAATCCGACTTCATTTCCCTCTTATGTTCTTTCCTCAATTATAACTCTTTTTTTTCTGAACATTTATAAGTGATAATGAGTAATTCACTGCCTAATCTATAAAAATGTAACTGTAATCTGATTATTAGGGTTGTATATATATATATATATATAAGACTGGGAGAGATAGACACAGCTCAGCGTCCCTCACCACTGCAGCTCTGAGATTAACCACAAAGTGGCTCAATTAATCCATGTGAAGTGACTTTGAATAGAAAAGAAGCAGAGTGCACACTGAAGAGAGAGGAGAGAGAGACAAACATCGTTTTCAATCATGTGGGCAGAAGACGGTGGGGAGCGAAATTAATTGACCTCCCTGGTTTCAATTAAACAAAAAAAGACACAAAGCAAAACGTACATCTTTATGCCTGTGAAGAAGGTAGTGGCACTGCTAAAGAGAGCGGGGATCTGAAGCTGAGCGCTTCCCTTGACTCCCATAACGTGGAATGATGTGTTCACAATAATACCGGTGTAAAATAAATAAAATCAAATTCATTCTATTGACTTTGAGCAACTAATCACATTAAAAGCATGGGGAGTAACCGATTATATGTAGTCTAGAATATGTATATTCATAAATATTATAGTACTTTAACATTATATAATATAATATATACTGTATATATATATATATATATATATATATATATATATATACAGTATATATTATATTATATAATGTTAAAGTACTATAATATTTATGAATATACATATTCTAGACTACATATAATCGGTTACTCCCCATGCTTTTAATGTGATTAGTTGCTCAAAGTCAATAGAATGAATTTGATTTTATTTATTTTACACCGGTATTATTGTGAACACATCATTCCACGTTATGGGAGTCAAGGGAAGCGCTCAGCTTCAGATCCCCGCTCTCTTTAGCAGTGCCACTACCTTCTTCACAGGCATAAAGATGTACGTTTTGCTTTGTGTCTTTTTTTGTTTAATTGAAACCAGGGAGGTCAATTAATTTCGCTCCCCACCGTCTTCTGCCCACATGATTGAAAACGATGTTTGTCTCTCTCTCCTCTCTCTTCAGTGTGCACTCTGCTTCTTTTCTATTCAAAGTCACTTCACATGGATTAATTGAGCCACTTTGTGGTTAATCTCAGAGCTGCAGTGGTGAGGGACGCTGAGCTGTGTCTATCTCTCCCAGTCTTACAGTCACAGTAGTTCCACACCCAACACACCAGAACAGCTAATGTTCAGCAGATACTTTATTTCCAAGATTAACTCATTTACACACTTAGTAATTAACGGCAGGGACAGTTCCGGTCCAGTAACCTGAGGTTCGTTCTGATTCAGATGATGAATATTCCAGCTTTTGTGTCGATGGCCAGGGCTTTAACGGTAACCACTCTAGATTACTGAAAAAGTTCAGTCCTGCAATTTGACTGGTCAATACAGCATATTAAAATACAATTCCAGCCACATTAAATCTGTGATATGGCCTGTTCACCATCTCACTGACAGCTCACTGTCAGAGTGTTATTTTTTTGCAACATCCGTTACATCAGGATCTTGATCTATCAGAAGAATTACACTCAATTAATTTTCTTACTAAATAATATTTTGATGAAAACATTAGGGACACAGACTTTCATGTTATAAAACTGTAATGTAAAAGTAGAGCTGCTCTAGTCAATAATATTAGATGATAAAAATAACTGATTGATTAATTTAAATTTATGCTAAATTTCAAGCCCATTTTGCACACAGAGTTTAATTTTACAGCCTATAGAGACAGTATATTCACTGTATTTGTTTTCCTCGTAATTTCCAAATTACACATTATTTGGAAGAAAACACTGGAGGGCATATTGTAAATAATAGATTAAAAGTATGTTTTTTTTAATCTGATTATATACGGCTGCGATAATCGTTAGTCGCAGCCGTATATAAAAGCAAGCATGTTCTGAGGTGTTGGTTAATGTTAACTTCAGATAAGAAGTAGTTCCAGGTTTGATGACTGCATTACAGTTCAATATGGCTTTGCCACATTGTTGACAAATTGTTACTAAGTTTAACATTTTTTTTTTAATAAAAAAAAAATCAAAGAGCCACAAAAAAAAAGAAAAAAGATTCACACAAAGATGCTGCACTGTAAAAAAAAAAATCCGTAAAATTTACGGTAAAGAAACGGCAGCTGTGGTTGCCGGAATTTTACTGTAAGAAATACGGTAGCAACGTTTTAGGTTTTATGGGTTTAACTTCAATTTACAGTTAAATACCGTAATTTCATTATCTGATATAATGTTAATATACCAACCTATTGAAGTACTGAAATGTGTTTTGTACCTGTGTAATACACTGATAACCACCAAATGCAGGAGGTGATGAGAAAGCCACACGATGAACCAAAGCCCATCACAAGCAGCTTTTAGATAATAACATATATAGAAGGTGCACAGCGTCATTCACACAAACACTAAACACCATCACGGTAACACACATGAAACTGAAATAATGCAATACACATTCATTTAACAACATTAGGTGTAACACACAACCCTAATATATAAAACTGATAAGAAAAAAACTAAGAAGAAACATAGTTATTTCAACAAAAAAACATCAAATTTGAAATGTAACGCAGGGAATTCTGGGAATGTCAATTTACGGTTATTCACTGTAAATTATACCGTCTTTTTCACTTCCAAAAATGGTATACTACCGTAAAATTAATGTCCAATACATGTAATGTCCAATACAGTTTTTCACCGTATATAGTAGGGGAATTTACCGTTAACCATTTAACAGGTTTTTACTGTAGCATTTTTACAGTCTTTTACCGTTAAATTCACGGTCATTTTTTACAGTGTGGTAGTCGAGCAGTCGCAATCCAATCAGTGAAATATAGGCTGTCCCTAAGCAGAAAGTAGTTGAGTTGATGTTTTGAGGTTAAAACATAGATGTGTGGTAATGTGGTTTTCAGTGGTTTAAAAGCCAAGCAGACTATTTTAAGCTTTGTTCACACCCATTTCACATCAGCTACAGTAAAAGTGTTTTATTACGTTGTGTTTATATTATTATGTTGTACTTAAATAAACACTTTGAAACATGCCAGAGAACAAAGATGAGCCTTAAAAAGAGCTCAATAGTAAAGATTCCTTCAGTATGCGCCCAGACATGTAAAAACAATACCGTGTTTAGACACTATTACTCAGCAGTGCTTTGTAATATTAACCTACTATCCATCTTACAGGACACATGTGAGACCTGCTGAGCCCAGCACAAGTTAGCGCTTGCGTGCATCATGTGTGCGCTCCGGGTAAGGGTTTCACTGGTGTGCTTTGAAGGTGAGCTGTGTGTTTCAGGTGATTAGCAGCGAAATTAAACACCCATCCACTCTCTTTATGATAACAATGCAAGTACGATCAGCGACCCACATTTATATGCACAGTTGTGCGCAGCGGTAATCATTTTAATTATTGCATTTACAAGGACATCCAGGGATGTTCTGTGAAGGGAATGAACCAAAACACCAGGGGACATGTTTGGTCTGTTTTACCCTGTGTTTATCCATCAGTCTTGAGACGAGAAAAATAGCTTGGAGCCACAGCGTCATTCACACAAACACTAAACACCATCACGGTAACACACATGAAACTGAAATAATGCAATACACATTCATTTAACAACATTAGGTGTAACACACAACCCTAATATATAAAACTGATAAGAAAAAAACTAAGAAGAAACATAGTTATTTCAACAAAAAAACATCAAATTTGAAATGTAACGCAGGGAATTCTGGGAATGTCAATTTACGGTTATTCACTGTAAATTATACCGTCTTTTTCACTTCCAAAAATGGTATACTACCGTAAAATTAATGTCCAATACATGTAATGTCCAATACAGTTTTTCACCGTATATAGCAGGGGAATTTACCGTTAACCATTTAACAGGTTTTTACTGTAGCATTTTTACAGTCTTTTACCGTTAAATTCACGGTCATTTTTTACAGTGTGGTAGTCGAGCAGTCGCAATCCAATCAGTGAAATATAGGCTGTCCCTAAGCAGAAAGTAGTTGAGTTGATGTTTTGAGGTTAAAACATAGATGTGTGGTAATGTGGTTTTCAGTGGTTTAAAAGCCAAGCAGACTATTTTAAGCTTTGTTCACACCCATTTCACATCAGCTACAGTAAAAGTGTTTTATTACGTTGTGTTTATATTATTATGTTGTACTTAAATAAACACTTTGAAACATGCCAGAGAACAAAGATGAGCCTTAAAAAGAGCTCAATAGTAAAGATTCCTTCAGTATGCGCCCAGACATGTAAAAACAATACCGTGTTTAGACACTATTACTCAGCAGTGCTTTGTAATATTAACCTACTATCCATCTTACAGGACACATGTGAGACCTGCTGAGCCCAGCACAAGTTAGCGCTTGCGTGCATCATGTGTGCGCTCCGGGTAAGGGTTTCACTGGTGTGCTTTGAAGGTGAGCTGTGTGTTTCAGGTGATTAGCAGCGAAATTAAACACCCATCCACTCTCTTTATGATAACAATGCAAGTACGATCAGCGACCCACATTTATATGCACAGTTGTGCGCAGCGGTAATCATTTTAATTATTGCATTTACAAGGACATCCAGGGATGTTCTGTGAAGGGAATGAACCAAAACACCAGGGGACATGTTTGGTCTGTTTTACCCTGTGTTTATCCATCAGTCTTGAGACGAGAAAAATAGCTTGGAGCCACGCGGCAAACGCGCAAACAACTACTTTCTTTTTCAATTACAACAGGCTTTGAGTAAAAGGGTAAACATCTTAAAGAGTTATTTGTTACATCCAAATAGGCGTTTGATGTGCACGGTGAGATTAATTCCTTCAGGACGGCTCGAGTTGTGTTGGAAAACAACGATATGCCAAACCACCCCAGCGTCCGCTTCAATGACTAATCAGCGCTGTGATCCTGCTTGTGTTGCGTATTGTAGCTTATCTCTGCTTCCCTCTGTTCCCACTTCACAATTAAAATCGGTGTGTGATGTGTTAGGACATCTGAGCGTTGGACTCCGGCGAGAGCTGGGTTTGTGTTCACTTCTGCCCTCTGTGTGAAGTGCTGAGTGGACTAAAGTGTTTCAAACGGCTCCTCAGCTCAGAGTTGGAGGCCAATCTACTGGGCTTTGTAGTTCGCTGGTGAAAAATCACTTTCTGTGCAGGGAGTGACCTCGGCTTCTCCTCTAAGCTCCCTTAGTAGTGCACACGACCCGCGGTCTGTTTAACTGCACAAATCATCCATCTCTCACAACACAACACCAAATGTACTTTCTCATCAGTTGCTTTTGTCTACACAACAGTGAGGATAGTGTTAATTGGGGGAACTGCTCATATTTTATATATCAGTGGAATATTATTTATCTTGCCATTTGCAGTGCTGGTGCAAGTTGAGACTCTACAGTATATCAGAGCACTGTTTTTATGTGGGAGAACTTGCACAATTGGTGGCTGACTAAATACTTTTTTGCCCCACTGTAGCTGTTTTTTTTATGTGCATTGTTTATATCTTTTGATTTACAACTTTTACACATTTAAATGTATGAAGTCACCTCTGTTTGTGATTATGACGCATATAAAAGCCAAACTGCAGAGGAGACCTCCTTAAACTCATGCACTAATTTATTCGCATAGCACTCTTCACTATACATATAATTTCAAAGGCGGAAATGAATGTGTCTACATTTCAATTAAGGGTAACACTTTATTTTGATAGTCCACTTCAGAAATTCAACTACCTATAAATAACTTTGCATCATAGCTGTCATTAGAGTATTAGTAGATTGCATGCTTAATATCTACTAACACTTTATTTTGATGTTCTACTGACTTTGCAAGTACAGCAACTTATTCTACTAACCCTAACCAAACAGTTTACAAATGCTCTGATGAGAGTTAGTTGACATGTAGTTGCAAAGTTACTTACAGTTAGTAGAATGTCTAAAGTGGGCTATCGAAATAAAGTGTAACCCAATTAAGAGTGATTTGTTATCAGCTGTGTCCATGCCCATACGGCAGAAATGTACAGTTCTCAGATAATACAAATCATGCAGTAACTTAACGCCAATGTATTCATTTATGTAAAAACAAAGAACACATTAAAGCAATGATTTGTGTAAACTCCCTGATATCACATCCGGTCACGCATATACTATAGTATACAGCAAATCTAAATTTTGATCTGTGAAGTCTGCTTTCAAAGAACTGTTTGGTTACAAACATTCTTCAAAACATCTTCTTTTGTGTTCAACAGAAGAAAGAAACCCATACAGGTTTGGAACCAGTGGAGGGCGAGTAAATGACGACAGCATTTTCATTTCTGTCCGTTTAATAAAGATGCTAGGTGTTCAAACCTTCTCTATTCAAGTAACCTTCTCTATTCTTGATTATGCTTCTGTTATGCTTACCGATTATTCAGTAGGTCATTTATTAATATATGTGAACCTGTATGTTTCTGAAATGCTGTTTCCCCAGGCGTGTGCTCTTCAGTTCCTATAAAGCGTGGTCTCGGCTCCTTTACTTCACTAAACTGCTCACTCCAAGTAATTATCTAATAAGCGTCATAAAGGAGCGTAACTCTCTAATCTGTTTATAATTAGCATTTCAATGGTCCCGGCACTAATGCTCGACCTTCAGCAACTCTGACCTGCTCATAATTAATAGTAATATCCGATCCTCAGCATGTAAGAAGCTAGCCATGACCAAATGAATGAACCTCAGGTACGGCTAATTTCTGCTGCAATTATCTTTTCATGTTGGGAGATTTAGCAGATTATCTGCACGATTTCACACCATTTTAAGCAGTTCTGTAATTACAGAATCGGGTCTAAACGGCGGCTCAGCTCATGCAGAGAGCTTTGTGTCGGTGTGGGCCGTAAGTGCAGATTCATTGTGTTCTGTGTTCATTGACATGATGTTACAGTGTGCATGAATTAGCATGAAATTAGGTACTGTTGAACTTTGTGTGATCCAGACAAGCAGTGTAATTACTGTCTCAGAGTCTCATCAGATCAGATATGACTCAGGCGAGCGATGACGCAAAAGCAAATGATTATCTAAAGAAGGCTGCTAAGAAAAATACACACTTTTTACAGATGAGGGCATATATCTGAGCATCACACAGAGCAGTCAGTGTTTGATAGCAGGCGCAGGCATTGTATTAGATACAAAACAGCAAAAATTCACAATTTCAAAATTTGTGGCGTTTGCGACTACAAAAATGATTTTATTTTGCATGTAATAAAAAGTGATACAAATCAAATCAAATATATATAAACATTCTCTGAAAGATTCTCTAAACATCTTTTTCCAACGTTATTCTCATATCAATTTTACAAGTACAAAACTTGGGTCTCAGCGGGATGGAAGGACTTAAACCCAATTGTGCATCTCTGGAGAGACCTAAAAATGGCTGTCCACTAACGTTTACCATCCAACCTGACAGAACTGGGGAGGATCTGCAAGGAGGAATGGCAGAGGATCCCCAAATCCAGGTGTGAAAAACTTGTTGCCTCTTTCCCAAAAAGACTCATGGCTGTATTAGATCAAAAGGTTGCTTCTACTAAATACTGAGCAAAGGGACTGAATACTTAGGACTATGTGATATTTCAGTTTTTCTTTTTTAATAAATCTGCAAAAATGTCAACAATTCTGTGTTTTTCTGTCAATATGGGGTGCTGTGTGTACATTAATGAGGAAAAAAAATGAACTTAAATGATTTTAGCAAATGGCTGCAATATAACAAAGAGTGAAAAATTGAAGGGGGTCTGAATACTTTCCGTACCCACTGTATAATTGTATTTAATTTTAATTCCAAAACTAAATTTTTTCCCCATGTTTGAATAGCAGACTTTTGGACGCCACTGCATGTACAATACCTAATGCATATAAAGAGCAAGCAGTTTATTGTTAATTTACTACACTTTATTCACTAGTCTACTAAAAAAAGGCTTTCATAATATTTCATAAATGTATTTGGAATGTAGACAAATCATATTTTGTACATTTGCACATTGTCAAATATGCATCAATATGGCTTGAAGGATTATAGATTGAGGAAACCCTCCTCCACAAGCCCCGGTTTGATATTACTTTATTAGTATAATCCTATATGAACCTCTTCACTTCCATTTCAGACCAGTAGATTCGTTTCAATAACTGTAATCTATCCACACCAATCGTGTCGTACCTCTCTCATTCTGTAGATGCCGGGGTGGCAGTGCTTCCCTCAATCGCCTCCCTCCAAATGCAACTTTTCAAAATGTTTTATTTTTTCTTTACACATTCATCTTGCTGCATCCTATTTTCTGCCCAGTGCTTCTTCCTCTTTGGCCGTATTCAAATGAACGGCGAGACCTTTTCACATACATGAGGGCGTAACGGGGAGCTTAGCAGAACTTCCACCTGATTACCAATGCAAATATTAGCAAGTCAAGTTCAGTGTGTGGCGACAGATTAGGGTTTATCCCTCATGCACACCACTCGATTCTTTACGCTCCGGAAACGTTTTTGCTTATCAGTGCGAGGCAACAATCAACACTTCACGTCCCCGGTCCCGCCGAGACTTCAAGAGGGCCGTCATCAACATTCAGACCCAGTGCCATGCTCACAAACTTCCCCGTTTCTGACTCGTCTGAATTCTGACGCCTAAATCCATATATTAGACAACATAATTGCTGTAAGCCTTGCCATCAAATGGGGAAATACAAAGAACTTGTGCATGCTCCTTCACATTACAAATAACACATTACACGCCATTGTTTTAGTAATGAGATGCAGCGCTACACGGATCTAGTCATGTGTTTTAAGGGACGCAGCAATACTATCTTTGTGCAGCAGAATCTGTGAGGATAGATCTGTATTCATAAGGGTTTTGTATTTCGTAGCGAGTGCAGAACGCTCATTTTCCAGTTGATTCATCGCTCATTTCTTCTGTTGTGGTCTGTTTCAGCTCCACTATCCAGTTCAGAAAGACTTCCTACCAAGTCTTTGTTATTTCATGACAGTGTTATGCATTTATTTTGATTAATTAAAGATGATATTTAATTTAAGTTATGGCTTGATCGCAACACTTCCTATCAATAAGTGTACATGTATCCTCAAATACAGCTAAATGTGGTGTCCCATCACTTTAAAAAAAGGATTTTCTGTACAAATAGCTTTTTCTTTTTTTTATAATAAAAACTATTATCTAGCATTAAATAAATAATAATAAAAAAAACTTTATTTTAACTACAGTTGGTAGAATTTCTCATTTTCATTTTAACTTGATGTACTAAAATAACTAAAACTTCAAAAATCAATATAAAAAAATTCTATATCACAAAAAATTTACAAAAACACACATCAAAATTATGAAAACGTTAACTAAAAAATGAAAAATATACAAATACAAACTCAAACTGTAAATTGCAAACTGTATCTAAAATGACACTGGTTAGGGATTGGTTATATTATTTAAAACTAGCTGTATATAATAACAATAAAAGTCAGAATGTCCCTTTTTACATAGCTAAATAAATGTTTATTTATTTATTTATTTATTTATTTATTTATCTTGTCTGTTTGTTTTTAGATGTGATACATTTTATCTTGAGGTTTACTTAATGTATATTGTTACAAAAAATTATATTGCACAAATCAGTGTAAAAACAAATCCAAAATATTGACAACAATTGCGCATCCTTTTTGTGGGAAATGCAGTTTCAGGATGCATGTAGGATGCATGTTCACCTGCAGCCAGCACACCTGTGCTGTTCTCTCATCCTCTCCCTCTCTGTGTCTCTGCCTCCAGCACAGGTGCTCTGGTGAGTGTAAACAGGAAGCTGGAAGCCAGCAGAGCAGATTAGGATGTGAGCGGTCAAGGTAAGAGTCCTCGGGGAGAAGAAACGATAAATAATTTCTATGTTGAAACGCAGCGGTTTGCCCAGAACAAAATGCATTGTGTTTCTTAACTCTAACAATTTATTCTGGCAGTGAAAAATACATGACATGAGCTGCAAACAAAGTCCTTCTCATTGAAGAGGGAGATCGTCTTCAGACTCTGAAAGCAAGGTGTGGATGACAAACATCCAGACAGATTCAGCACAACCCAGTCTCTATTAGTGCAAGCATTCACATAGCATGACACACTGATCCATGTGATTGCATGAGAAGAGAGTCGGTATATTTTAATAGCTTTAACGTTTTATTCAAAGTCTCAAACTGAGCAAAACTATGCAATCTTGTGCAGATGCTGATATTTATATGATGGAATTCTGCTGCTTGTGCTGTAAATCAATGAGATCTTTATAACAGTACAGAAGATACTGACACAAAGTGATATAAATATCAGTGGTCGCTCTATAACTCCAGTAATCTGTCTCAGTAAGAAGAGAGTGAAATGCTCCAAACATACTGTATAACGCAGTGATTGAGAGCTGAAGAAATAAAGGCTCCTCAGAAGATGTGAGATGTTCTGGAGGCTTGTGAAGATCATTCCTCCGCTGAGGAACAGTGAAAGTAAAGCTTCTGGAAACAAACAATCCTCAAAAGATCCTGAGGATCAGATTTGAGACTCTAAAACATGATTGATGGAGAATCAAGTAAAGCTGAGCTGCTTCAGTCCAGCAAGTGTTCATCTGGAGATATTACTGCAGTTATTCTGACCTTTACTTGATCAAAATCAGTCAAGATTTGACACGAGAAAGACACGAGAAGCACAAAATGAAGGTGGACGTTTGTACAATTACATAATTATAATTTGGATATAAAACATAAAACAGTATGTTATAGATATAGGTACTATTTCCTGATTAGATTATCAACACCTACACGTTCGGGTCATTATGAGCATTTCTCCAGACGTGTTTCGAGTTTTCGTTTGCATTCTGAGCTCAACGTTGATTTGGAAGTTTCACAGGCGCAGACGATCTGTATTGTTGGTTTCCTAGTTTTCTGTTTGAGTTGTTGTGTCAAATTGTGGTTCCAGTGTAAACGAGTGTTCAGAAAAGAAAAGCCACGGCGCTTTCCTGTGCACTCGCAAACACAATAGCCTAATCTGCACAAAGACAAGGAGAGCAGACGTGGAGAGCTTATGCATTCAACGTTTGCAGCTGTGAGATTAAAAATTTCCTTTCCAGAGTATCGATGCAAAGTTGTGCACAAAGCGTACACATCCGTTTCAAGCAAATCCAGTCAGTCAGTGCTATTGGAGCGTTTCTTCGGCCTACTATGCTTTCCAAGGCATTAGTCCTGCACACTGAAACGCAGCCGAACACAATGACTCTGAAACTAGTCTCTCCTCCTCTGTATTTACTGCACCGACTAAATCATGTGGTCAAGGTTGTGTGAAGCCAGACTATAATGAGATCATTTCCCATTCTCTTTCTCTTGCCTATCAAACTTCATTCAAATAGCTTGACTTTCTATATCCTGAAAGTTTGGATAAAGAACTTGACAAAGCAACATGCCTTGCCTGCTACATAATATATGGCTTTTAGCATGAGGGACCGTAAACTCCATTTCCGTCAAGGATAATAACATTAACTCCAGCAGGCCGAGAAACCGCTGGAATGGGCGCACATAAACAATTCGACAGAACTTCAGTTTAGCCGTGGATTCGGCCCAGTGTGTGTCTGTGAGAGGAAAAAATGCAATAGAGAAATATGAACACTGATGTGAGAGGAAATGTTCATGCAAAGATGATTATTAATAAACATTGATGTGAATTCAAATAAATGTGTAAAAAATTATTAATTTTCCCTCAATTTCTTCTTCTTCTTCAAAAAAAAAAAAGAGTCGGGTTACAGAAAAAGCATCGATGTGAATCTCATCAATTTCACTCACATTAATTATTCAGCATTTTTTAGTTGAGCTGTAAAGTGGTCTATGGTTCAAGGTGGCCCGGTTTTTTCTAAGTGGATGAAGTTTTTATGTGTTATCAATGACATCCCCCTGCATCATATTCACTGAATAAAATGAATAAACACTTGTTTCTTACTTTCTGAATCCAAACATAGTGCCTGTTTTGCTCTCTTACGTCACACTTTGATGCATTTTGTATTTTTTTTTTGCTTTTGACAACCATTAGTAAGATGAAGAAGTCTTATTATCACTTAATCAGCAGAAGAAGAAAAAATACCACAAAGACATGATTCCTGTCTTCATCTGAGCCAGATTACAACTATTTGTTAATTTCTCAGCCTGTTTTCACATATATTGATTCTGAAGACATTGTTTTATCCTTATTTCCCCTTTTTCCACTTCTTTGCTGATTTTAAGCATTTTGAATGCTTATGTTTGTCATTAAATCTCTTAACATTTGACTGCTTTTGTTATTTTGAAAAGTGTATTAAAGCTGATACATATATTGTGTGTGTATATATATATATGTGTGTGTGTGTGTTATTTGTTGTTTGTTTAGTTTTTTGCACTTAGCATCTTACAATTAGACAACATAGGCCTTTTTTGCAAATCAGCAGAATCTGTTTTTCAAGATGCAGGGCTGCTTAATTTCAGTTAATGGAGCTGCTCCATGCATATGCTTTATGGTATCATTTCTGGTTTTGTTGCATGCAACAAGCAAAGTTAGATGGGTTATATGGTTTAATAGACTTTGTTATACTTTTTTGACATTGTGTGTATTTCAATATTTCATGCCTGTGGCCTTTGGTCAGATTTGAATCCAAAAAGTCAGATTGATTACACTTCATGCAACCGGCGCCTGGTCTTGTGCACTTTTATTGTAAGTACCTTCCTGTAACTGCAGTTCATTTATTAAACCTAGGGACCTTTTCTGTTGTGATTAACATTGCCTCAAATGCAGTAGATTCTTAAGTGCATTCCTTTAAAGATGCATAAGAATATATTATTAACTATGTGAATGGTGAGGATGTTTGAGTATTCAGAAACACATTTGGTTTAGTGTAAATACGCATACAGTTTGTCTGGTGCACTGGCGTTTAGGACCTCGACGGGATGAATGGGTTCAAAGTGCAGCGCGTCACGTGACTTGATCACACGAAACCGGCCTGCCATAAGGTCTACATAAAATTTTAAATGACCTATTCATAAAACACAACACACAAATCACTAAACACAGGTACGGCGCACGCCTCGACCGCACACACTCCATAATCCGCTGCATTAAAGGATGGCAGCGATGCCTTTCATTTACCGAAGGGTCTCGTGAGCCGCCCAGGGTCAAGCTGATGGCTGCGCGCCGCACATGCTCAGTATTAATTCCTGCTCATGAATGCTTTGTCTTCTCCAGCTCGCTGAGCAAGTTCATTTCATCTGATGAGTTCACGCGGGGGTCAGGACGGTCCTCGCTCCCGGTCTGGAGTACAGCCAACACTGATTGAAAAAGCGCCGCAATTAGACTGCGGTACAAAGCCAGAACTTTTTATTCCACCCGATTTCGAGCGATGCTTCAGAAGTATTCTGGCGTCGTCTCAAAAAGTGTTTTTTTTTATTTTAAATGTGCTAGAACAGCTTCTTGTTTCGCTCCGTCTCTGAAAGCAATCAAAACGGACAGGTAGCGGGATATTCGCTGTTTGGTTGCGTTCCAGGGAATGAGAACGAAGCAATTTGCTTTTGTCTGTGCGTTCGGGACGATCCAGTCAGTAGCCTGGCACGCTTAGCGTTTAGTATCGCCACTTCTAAATCAAAGGAAAACAAAAACTATTTTTGATTTCTGCACGGTCGGCCATCTGTTACTATACATCTAAATTTCACAATCCAATTCTCAGAAGCGTTTGCTTCAGCCAGTTTTCCTCCTCCTCCTCCTCCTCCTCCTCCTCAGTCAATCATGAAAATGTGCTCGACTGATGACTGCCTCTCCGGCGTCGTGTGAAGAAGCACGGGGCTTCATCAAAATGCTCAATCGAAGGTAATTTAAAGTCAGCGCCACAAACGGCTGTTTAAGGTGGGCTCTGTTGTGCGACTGAGCTAAGCTTGGGAAGAGATGACAGGAGGCGTTTTACCATTTAAAAGGATAGCGGAATAGATTTCGCACCCCAACAATACTGTAAATATATCTGGCCGTGCGTTTGGACGGCTGCAATGAGAAGGATGTGACTTTCAAGTAGCTGTGCATTAATAAATCACAGGCCTTTCAATGGGCCCAAACTACTGATTTCTCCTCGTATGGGCCGCTTTCCTTGCATTCAGGCCACTGGCATCATTACAAATGAATGTTGGTCCAAAAACACAGCATTATTCACTGCATTATGCAGACAGAAATAATTGAAAGTAATTTGTTCTAAAGTGTGTGTATGGTTGAGATGCAAACATGGTGTAAATTCATGTTGTGTTGCAGAGTGTCCTGCAAAAGCGTGTTCCGAGCGTGCAATTATTTGATTGTGAGTTTTTTTTTATTTGCTTTTATTAAAGTTGATCCAAAGCAACTTACAATGCATTTTATCAGGATGCATTCCCTGGGAATCAAACCCATGACATTGAGGTTGCAAACACTATGGTTGCGTGCTTTAGCACATTGCTATGTGATTGCTAGATTTCCTGGGTTGTTTCTTACTAGTCCAGAAGTCCAGGGAAGTCTGTAGATATGTTTGGGTCCCTAATTCATAAAACATCATTTCAAGATTTATCATCCACTAGGTGAAAGTCTGATTATTGAGATGAGGGTTGTTATCAACAAAAAAAAAATATATATATATATATATAATTTAAAATAAAATAAACATTAAATGAAATAAAATAAAATATAAAATTTACATGTATATATTTCATTACAGCTAGTTGGCAACATGTCTCATTTTAATTTAAGCTGAAGTACTAAAATAACTAAAAATGCATAAAAACTATACTGATGCATATATATATATATATATACAAAAAGTAATACAAATGACAAAAACACAGAAAAAATAAAAGTACTACAATTAAAATTCAAATGAAACTAGAACATAAAATAATAAAAAATAAAAATGATAAGTAAAAAAAATCCAAAATATTAACAAAATATAATTTCATTGGAATGAGATATATAATATATATTTGTTTGTTTGTTGTTTGTTTGTTTGAGAATATTTAAATGCATTTAAATGCATGTGTTACCACCATTATAAACATTTAAAATCAAGCAAATATTTTATCTATTTTATATATAACTATAATAGCATATCAGTGATACTAAAACAACACTGATTTAGAAACAGCACATGATTTCAGGCGAATTTACTTAATTATCTGTTTTAGTTTTTTTTTAAGGAATCATTCATGTTTCTAATACAAAATCCTGTGCATCAAATAGCAGTACTGATGTCTGTCTTAGCAAGTTCCTCTAAATAGCTCATCATTCTGTAAGCCTTTGATACTGTAGATAGATTGTGTGTGTCATATGCAAGCCTTTAATGCTGGCTGTACTAACCTCGTCTAATGCATTAACAATTTTACAGACTCGACTGGCAGATAATATTGAGTCCTCTCTCGGCCGCTCGCGTGGATTATCTCGGACTTTACCCGCTCTGCTCTGGGCCTGTCTCGCTTAAAACAGAAAGTCAGACAAAGAGAGCGCTCTATTCCTCTGAAGTCAGTTCATCTCCATCCAGCCAAAGACCCTGGGCTTCTGTCTATTGAACAAAACTCAGCAAATTGGTTCCTGAGGTTCATATCTTTCTCAGCTCCCTCACCTGGGACGAGAGGAGAAATTGCCTCGTAGGCTCCAACCGCAAGCCCAACTTTCTTTCTCGTCTTTCTTCTCTGTGCTCTTCGAGCGGCGTTTTCCCTCGGCATTGTAAAACACAGTTTGCTCTGGCTCATGCATTTTTTAAGTTGACGCAAACCCTCGCCACTCCACCAGCCCCCAGTCTGTTTATCAAAGCTTTCAAGTAAGTTGTATACCTGCTCACAGTTATTCCAGAGCTAGAGGCCAGTGCCGGCCTATTTGTAAACAAGTCGAGGACGACAGCAGCACATTAGTGTCACCTCGGTGTAAATTCAGCGGCAGGAAATGCCAAGACGCTGTTGCATGATGCAGTAACACCGGGATCAATAATTCATCAGCGCTTGCTCAATTCGAGACGTTTCATTAAGGCAGTCGGCGAAAAAGTCACGGCTTGCTGGAACATCCGCGCTCGGGAAATTCCAGGAAAGGGGTCAGCGCTGTTTTACACCAAAGGACTCGCCACAAAGCCTCACACAAGCACCTACAGTTTGTTTCCATCACTTATTTATCGCCAGACTTATGTTTTTAGCTATTTTCCACGCTCACGTGAGGGGTGGCAGCGGTCGCTCGGCTTTAGAAGTGTGTCTGTAATCCTTTCACCTTCAGAACAGGAGCCTTTCCTCCTGCTCGACCTGCATGGCAGGAAAATGGATTTCTATTTATGGGTCTGTATCGCTGATCGTAGCTCATAGCTTCCTTTCAGGGCCACAGTCGACATTGCAGGCTGAGCCCAGAGATGGGCTGATGGCCTCCAATCTGCCAGGACGATGGCGGATGTTTTGCTGATACTATCAAGTAAATTCTATCACTGTCACTGTTGATTTCTTATCCCGCTGCACTGTGCTTGTCACTTGCCCTTCCCCGGCCTGTGTTATGCCTTAGCAATGGCCTGGAGTGGCCTTATCACACGTGTTTCATCCTTTGAAACATGCCGGCTAATACAGCAGGTTGCAATAGGATATTTAAAAGCATTTCTGTTTAAAAAATATTGTTTGCAAGGAACCCTTTTAACAGACTGTGATGACGCATTTCTACAGTTATTGACATTGTAAACCTAGCAAAGTTTATATATATATATATATATATATATATATAGGTAATCATTTAGATTAGGGAACATTACTCACTATTAACTAATTGCTTATTAGCATTCATATTACCAGTATGTGCATATTGGCTGTTTATTAGTACTCATAAAGCACATATTAATGCATGACAATTTTCTAGATCACTTAACCCTGCCCAATAACTTAACATTACTACAACAACTACTCTACTTACTATCCATAAACAACAAATTAGGAGTTTATTGAGGAAAAACTCTTCATTAATAGTGATTATGTGCACCCTTATCTAAAGTGTAACCATAATGCACATACAGTTTCATGGCCGGTAATAATAATAATAATAATAATAATCATTGGCCATTGGCAGGTGTACTGAAATGTTAGTTTTAGGCCTTGTATAAGAATTCTACATTTAAAACAAGTGAAAGGCAAATAAAATACAGACTTTCTCTTATGCATTCATATCAATTTAAACCTAAAACCGTGATGTTGTTTGAAATGCGTTCCCATATGCCCGAAAACAACACTTTTATTGCGCGTGACACATCAACAATATCACGTCGCACGCTCTTCAAACAAAACTCCTCCGACAACAACAGCGGCGAGAAAGCGAGATGGCGAAACAAAGGTGTAGTTATCCCAATATCACAGGCGAGCGGAGATGACAGATACCTTATTGTCTGAAGCTGCTGGCGTTCGGCGCGAGCGGGGAGTCGAAGTCGGCGAGCAAGCGCACCTGTAAAAGAGCGCAGTTGAAAGAGATTATTGCCTTCAAATCTCCCTCACTTTCATTAAGTGTTCAAGCTGACAGCAGCGGGGTTTGTAAACAGCACTGTTGGCTCAGTGGCTAGAGATAAAGAAGCCTGAGTCTGCGTCTGACGAGATGTGCACACAGATTCTCTACAGTTGGCAAAGCCTATAAAAGCCACGGCGGGATTAAAGGAGAAGAGAGGCCTACATCGGAAGTGACTGCCGTACGACTCGAGAGCACAGCGAGATGAAGAAATGTTTGGCGAGCGCTTAGACCCAAATTTAAAAGAGCTGTCATCGTGCCTCATATTTAATAAAAGCGCTCAGCGCAGGGTAGTTTAACTGAACAACTCAGAGGAGAAGTCAGTTATGCTGGGCTCAATTAATGTTTTATGATGGCGAGCATCTGCGGCGTATTTCTTTGTCTCCAGGCGAAGTGCAAAACAAGTTGATTTTCATTACCGTTGAAGCACACAAGGCCACCAGTTCTTCTGTGTGGATAATAATTAGAGTTCACTTACATAACATGCGATGGATTTCATGATGTAGTTATACCTTAGTAATTACAGTGTAATAATTATAGATGAGAAACTAATAAAGCGGTCCCCATGTGTCTGATAGAGGAGGCGACTAATCCCGGTTTACCAGCTGGCTCTGACCAAACATGGACGTCCTGTGAGCGCAGGAAATGATGCGGCACACCTGCCTTCTCCAGGGCCCAAAACACCCTCAGACCCCAGAGGGTTAATCTGCCAAGAAAGGGAACCCTCTGGGAGGAACCTGCTGTGAAAACACGCTAGACAAATGCTGTTATTGTGGGATTTAGGAAATGATGCGGCACACCTGCTTTCCACGGAGACAGCTGATTGGTGCACGGTGCGTGTTATGTTAATCTGCCAAGAAAGGGAACCCTCTGGGAGGAACCTGCTGTGAAAACACGCTAGACAAATGCTGTTATTGTGGGATTTAAAGGTATTTTATTAGATTTATGCATTAGTTTACTGGCCTGATTTAGGAAATTCAAGAAGAACCAATTTCTGCATAAAAACATTATCTAAAATGTTCTATATTTTAAGTTTGTGTAAATTAATTATGAATTGAATTGCTCTTTGGAGAAATGCTTTACAAAATAAATATCACACCGATAAATAAATATTAAACCTAATTATATTTTTAAAACTGAAGAAATAAGATTCGAAATGGCCATTACAAATATTGTAACATAAATAAATAATATATTTATATTGTAATATTGATGATCATTGTAAAACTATTTTTAAAAGTGTACAATTAAGATTCAAAACGACCATCAAGAATATTATATTAGATTTATGCGATTAGCGTTTTTAAGTTAGTTGGCCTGATTTATGAATTCAAGTAGAATTGTAGTTACATTAATTGTTTTTTTTTTTGTTTTATGCAAATTGTGAAGTCTGTGTAATTAAATTAAGAACTGAATGGCTGTTTAGAGAAAAGCTTTACAAAACAACTACTACTAACAGAAGTAAGTATACAGGAATTAGGAATTGAATGGCTGATTTATTAATTATTTTATATTATTATTATTATTATTATTATGTCTGGAATTTGTTTTGCAAATAGTCAATATATATTAAATATTAAAACTATAAACTTTAAATGATTATGCTGCAGGGTGCACATTTTATTTCTCCAAGTTTACACAAAGGCATCACTTTCACTCCATTTCTAATAGTAAAGTTGACAGCTGTTAACAGAAGCTGCCTGAGCTGTTGTTGTGCTGCTTGTTATTCACTCGTCTGTGATGTTGTGGCAGTGTTGGAACACACTGACTCTGTTTGCAGGCTGGAAACTCTAGTTTGTCCCTCAAAGTGAAACCCAACCCTGACAGAGATAAAATATTAAAGAACACTGTTGTCTTAATGACTTGGCTTCAGAGATCCTGATAACATTTGCCCGGATGAAGCGCAATAACTAAAACGATCTGAATCTTTGAGCGACCCTGGGCTGAAATCCTACCTGGAAGGTGCCCTGAACGCCTGCGGACGACTGCTGAATCTATTTCCAGTGCCAGCAGCTTTTCCTATCTTCCCATTTTAACAGCCTCGCCGTATTCATTTCAGTGCTGTAAATGAAACCCAATTTGGTTCTATTAATATTAATGCTGTCAGAGCGCTCTGATGACGTTGAATGAACCTTGACAGAACAGAGGAAAGATCAGTAAATAAATGATCAGAGGCACTTTTGCTAGAGAGGTTTTAGAGGAAACGCAGCGCTGGGCGTATTGTTAGCATGCCAACTGTTTTAACATAGATAGATAGATAGATAGATAGATAGATAGATAGATAGATAGATAGATAGATAGATAGATAGATAGATAGATAGATAGATAGATAGATAACAATTCCTCAAATATGTTTACAAATATTTTAAGTAAATATATTTTCTAACAAAATGTTTTGCCAATTTTATATATTTTGGAGGGGGAAAATCTATTTACCAAATATATATTAAGTATATATTGTATATAAAATATATTTTGGTATATTAATGTTGAAACTGAATTGCTTATTGAGCTTCACTGTTTACAACAATTGTTTAGGATATTAAAAAAATAAACAAATAAATACTTTTTTTTTGTCATTTTGCATCTCTAGTAAATGTATCTTGATTTAAGAATCAATATTTGCAATTGCATTTAAAATCAAAGCCAAAATAAGAATAGCAGCACTTTTGTGTGTGTGTGTGTGTGTGTGTGTGTGTGTGTGTGTGTGTGTGTGTGTGTGTGTGTGTGTGTGTGTGTGTGTGTGTGTGTGTGAGTGTG